>NW_028284145.1:0-20000 GCF_059516105.1 Syngnathus floridae | reverse complement strand
ATTTACAACGGCGTGTCCGCCAGAGGGCGCATTTCCCGCCGCGGACCGGCCGGCGGGGCTCGTCGGAGAGCGTGTCCGCCTCTCGGTGGTTCCTGCCGGGCGTGGGTCGCCGTCCGCTGTCGGTACTTTACGGGACCACGTTCGGCCCGCGGACCAGCCGGCGGGGCTCTCTTGAAAGCTTACCCGCCTTCGCTGGTTCCCCGGTCGGCCGCGAGTAGCGAGAATTCGGCCTCTTCGCCCGGAGCGCGGCTCAACTTTTGCGAAAATGCACTAAGTGCCAAAGCCCATTCATTTACAACGGCGTGTCCGCCAGAGGGCGCATTTCCCGCCGCGGAACGGCCGGCGGGGCTCGTCGGAGAGCGTGTCCGCCTCTCGGTGGTTCTTACCGGGCGTGGGTCGGCGTCCGCTGTCGGTACTTTACGGGACCACGTTCGGCCCGCGGACCAGCCGGCGGGGCTCCCTAGAAAGCTTACCCGCCTTCGCTGGTTCCCCGGTCGGCCGCGAGTGGCGAGAATTCGGCCTCTTCACCCGGAGCCCGGAGCGACTTTTGCCATTTTTTTTCTAAGTGCCAAGGGCTCTCGCGCCGCGATGCGTCCGCCTCTGCTGGTTCCCCGGTCGGCCGCGAGTGGCGATAATTCGGCCTCTCCACCCGGAGCCCGGAGCGACTTTTGCCAAATTTTTTCTAAGTGCCAAGGGCTCTCGCACCGCGATGCGTCCGCCTCTGCTGGTTCCCCGGTCGGCCGCGAGTGTCGAGAATTCGGCCTCTTCACCCGGAGCCCGGGCCGACTCCCGCCGATATGATCACATCATGATCCTATAGCAAGTGTCGTACAACCATAACATGATGTACAAAATAAATATATAAATATTAACATCACCTATAAACATTAAATATATAAATATTAACATCACCTATAAACATTAAATATATAAATATTAACATCACCTATAAACATTATGAATACAATGTTTATAACCGAATGCTCACTTTATATTATTTGGCTGTAAATGCGAGCATAAGTTGTATATATCATGTATTTATCCACGAACCGTTAAACAGATGTCAAGTCAGGCTACCTTAAGAGAGTCATAGTTACTCCCGCCGTTTACCCGCCTGTGTGCGAGAGGCGGTGTAATTTCTCTCCGTGTCCGCTGGAGGGAGGTATTTCCCCGTTACGACCTCCGGGAAGATCACCGGGACGCGGAGAACGCTTAGCCGGGGCGCTTGGAGCCTCGTTCGGCTTAGAAAGTGAGGTGGAAAGCACTCGGGGAACCGGCTGGAGGTGCTGTGGAAGTCCAGCGGGCCGCGTAAAACGCTTAGCCGGGGCTCTGGAAGCCGCGTTCGGCTTAGAAAGTGAGGAGGAATGCATCATGAGAACCGGCTGGAGGTGCTGTGGAAGCTCGGCGGGCCGCGTAAAACGCTTAGCCGGGGCTCTGGAAGCCTCGTTCGGCTTAGAAAGTGAGGAGGAATGCATCATGAGAACCGGCTGGAGGTGCTGTGGAAGCTCGGCGGGCCGCGTAAAACGCTTAGCCGGGGCTCTGGAAGCCTCCTCGGGCTTCAAGAGTTAGGAGGAAAGCCCCATGAGAACCGGCTGGAGGTGCTCTGGAAGCTCATCGGCCAGCGGAAAACGCTTAGCCGGGGCTCTGGAAGCCTCCTCGGGCGTCGAGAGTTAGGAGAAAAAGCACCCCCGAGAACCGGCCGGGTCCTCCACGAACCGTGAAAAAGATGTCGAGTGCCGCTACCTTAAGAGAGTCATAGTTACTCCCGCCGTTTGGCCGAAGGTGTATTTACTCGCCGTGTCCGCTGGAGGGAGGTATTTCCCCGCTCCAACGTCACCGGCGGCTTCCGAACGTCTCTCCGAGCGCTCGGAAGTCCGCGCGGGGGGGAGAAGCGGGCCGTGCGAGGTACCGTGTGGAGCTGGACCGTCACCTGGTCCGCTCGTCGTGCGCGCCGGCCGCTGGAAGTCGAATAAAGCTCCGCGATCTCATCCGCGGTGCTTGTAAACAGCCGATCCGCTGGGCTGGAGCTATTTTGGGCCACTTGGCGCGCGCGCACGGCCTCCCGGATGGTGCCGCGTGGAGTGCGCGAGCGCACCGGCCGCTGGAAGTCGAATGAAGCTCCGCGATCTCATCCGCGGAGCTTGTAAAGTGCAGATCCGCTGGGCTGGAGCTATTTTGGGCCACTTGGCGCGCGCGCACGGCCTCCCGGAGGTGCCGGGTGGAGTGCGCGAGCGCACCGGCCGCTGGAAGTCGCATAAAGCTCCGCGATCTCATCCGCGGAGCTTGTAAACAGCCGATCCGGTCGTCTTGGAGCTATTTTCGGCCACTTGGCGCGCGCGCACGGCCTCCCGGAGGTGCCGGGTGGAGTGCGTGAGCGCACGGGCCGCTGGAAGTCGAATAATGCTCCGCGATCTCATCCGCGGTGCTTGTAAAGAGCCGATCCGCTGGGCTGGAGCTATTTTGGGCCACTTGGCGCGCGCGCACGGCCTCCCGGAGGTGCCGGGTGGAGTGCGCGAGCGCACCGGCCGCTGGAAGTCGGATAAAGCTCCGCGATCTCATCCGCGGTGCTTGCAAACAGCCGATCCGCTGGGCTTGGAGCTATTTTCGGCCACTTGGCCCGCGCGCACGGCCTCCCGGCTGTCCCGGTGGTCCCGGTAGCCTCCGCGGACGGTTAAAAAAATCTCAAGTGAGCCTACCATAAGAGAGTGACAGTTACTCCCGCCGTTTGGCCGCTCAAAGTGCCATCAGACGCGCAGCAACGCGAGTGTGCGCTAAGTGCGAGAGGTGGCGTATTTACCCGCCGTGTCCGCTAGAGGGAGGTATTTCCCCGTTACAAGCTCCGGGAAGATCAGCGGGACGCGGAGAACGCTTAGCCGGGGCTCTGGAAGCCTCGTTCGGCTTAGAAAGTGAGGAGTAAAGCACTCGGGGAACCGGCTGGAGGTGCGGTGGAAGCTCAGCGGGCCGCGTAAAACGCTTAGCCGGGGCTCTGGAAGCCTCGTTCGGCTTAAAGAGTGAGGAGTGAAGCACCCGGAGAACCGCCTGGAAGTGCTGTGGAGGCTCGGCGGGCCGCGTAAAACGCTTAGCCGGGGCTCTGGAAGCCTAGTTCGGCTTAAACAGTGAGAAGGAAAGCACCCGGGGAACCGGCTGGAGGTGCTCTGGAAGTCCAGCGGGCCGCGTAAAACGCTTCGCCGAGGCTCTGGAAGCCTCGTTCGGCTTAAATAGTGAGGAGGAAAGCACCCGGGGAACCGGCTGGAGGTGCTGTGGAAGCTCAGCGGGCCGCGTAAAACGCTTAGCCGAGGCTCTGGAAGCCTCGTTCGGCTTAGAAAGTGAGGAGGAATGCATCATGAGAACCGGCTGGAGGTGCTGTGGAAGCTCGGCGGGCCGCGTAAAACGCTTAGCCGGGGCTCTGGAAGCCTCGTTCGGCTTAAACAGTGAGGATGGGAGCACCCGGAGAACCGGCTGGAGGTGCTGTGGAAGTTCAGCGGGCCGCGTAAAACGCTTAGCCGGGGCTCTGGAAGCCTCCTCGGGGGTCAAGAGTTAGGAGAAAAAGCACCCCCGAGAACCGGCCGGGTCGTCCACGAACCGTGAAAAAGATGTCGAGTGCCGCTACCTTAAGAGAGTCATAGTTACTCCCGCCGTTTGGCCGAAGGTGTATTTACTCGCCGTGTCCGCTGGAGGGAGGTATTTCCCCGCTCCAACGTCACCGGCGGCTTCCGAACGTCTCCCCGAGCGCTCGGAAGTCCGCGCGGGGGGGAGAAGCGGGCCGTGCGAGGTACCGGGTGGAGCTGGACCGTCACCGGGTCCGCTCGTCGTGCGCGCCGGCCGCTGGAAGTCGAAAAAAGCTCCGCGATCTCATCCGCGGAGTGCAGATCCGCTGGGCTGGAGCTATTTTGGGCCACTTGGCGCGCGCGCACGGCCTCCCGGAGGTGCCGGGTGGAGTGCGCGAGCGCACCGGCCGCTGGAAGTCGGATGAAGCTCCGCGATCTCATCCGCGGTGCTCACAAACAGCCGATCCGGTCGGCTAGGAGCTATTTTCGGCAACTTGCGCATGCGCACGGCCTCCCGGAGGTGCCGGGCGGCGTGCGTGAGCGCACGGGCCGCTGGAAGTCGAATAATGCTCCGCGATCTCATCCGCGGTGCCTACAACTAGCCGATCCGGTCGGCCTGGAGCTATTTTCGGCCACTTGGCCCGCGCGCACGGCCTCCCGGCTGTCCCGGTGGTCCCGGTCGCCTCCGCGGACGGTTAAAAAAATCTCAAGTGAGCCTACCTTAAGAGAGTGACAGTTACTCCCGCCGTTTGGCCGCTCAAAGTGCCATCAGACGCGCAGCAACGGGTGTGTGCGCTAAGTGCGAGAGGTGGCGTATTTACCCGCCGTGTCCGCTAGAGGGAGGTATTTCCCCGTTACAAGCTCCGGGAAGATCAGCGGGACGCGGAGAACGCTTAGCCGGGGTGCTGGAAGCCTCCTCGGGCGTCAATAGTTGGGAAGAAAGCACCCCGAGGACCGGCTGGAGGTGCTGTGGAAGTTCGGCGAGCCGCGCAAAACGCTTAGCCGGGGCTCTGGAAGCCTCGTTCGGCTTAAACAGTGAGGAGGAAAGCAGCCGGGGAACCGGCTGGAGGTGCGGTGGAAGCTCAGCGGGCCGCGTAAAACGCTTAGCCGGGGCTCTGGAAGCCTCGTTCGGCTTAAACAGTGAGGATGGGAGCACCCGGAGAACCGGCTGGAGGTGCTGTGGAAGTTCAGCGGGCCGCGTAAAACGCTTAGCCGGGGCTCTGGAAGCCTCGTTCGGCTTAAACAGTGAGGATGGGAGCACCCGGAGAACCGGCTGGAGGTGCTGTGGAGGCTCGGCGGGCCACGTAAAACGCTTAACCGGGGCTCTGGAAGCCTCGTTCGGCTTAAGAAGCGAGGAGGAATGCACCCGGAGAATGACATTTTGAAAAGATTTGACTATAAATGCGATCATATGTAGTATATATCACATATTTATCCACGAACCGTTCAAGAAAATGTCAAATGAGCCTAACTTAAGAGAGTGACTGTTACTCCCGCCGTTTGGCCGCTCAAAGTGCCACCGGACGCGCAGCAACGGGTGTGTGCGCTAAGTGCGAGAGGTGGCGTATTTACCCGCCGTGTCCGCTGGAGGGAGGTAATTCCCCGTTACGACCTCCGGGGAGATCAACGGGACGTGGAGAACGCTTAGCCGGGGCTCTGGAAGCCTCGGGCGGCTTAGAAAGTGAGGAGGAAAGCAGCCGGGGAACCGGCTGGAGGTGCTCTGGAAGCTCAGCGGGCCGCGCAAAACGCTTAGCCGGGGCTCTGGAAGCCTCGTTCGGCTTAAACAGTGAGGAGGAAAGCAGCCGTGGAACCGGCTGGAAGTGCTGTGGAGGCTCGGCGGGCCGCGTAAAATGCTTAGCCGGGGTGCTGGAAGCCTCGTTCGGCTTAAAGAGTGAGGAGTAAAGCACCATGAGGACCGTCTGGAGGTCTTCTGGAAGCACAGCGGGCCGTGGAGAACGCTTAGCCGGGGTGCTGGAAGCCTGGGCCGGCTTAGAGAGTGAGGAGTAAAGCACCATGAGGACCGGCTGGAGGTCTTCTGGAAGCACAGCGGGCCGTGGAGAACGCTTAGCCGGGGTGCTGGAAGTCGAGTAAGGCTCAGCCATCTCGTCCAAGGTGCTTACAAAGTGCATGTCCGCTCGGCTGGAGGTATTTCCGGCCACCCGGCGCGTGTGCACGGCCTCTGGGTGGCTCCGGGCCGGCTAGAATTCCGGACCGCGATCGCTAACTCGCGGGACCCTAAATGGCCCGCGGACCAGCCGGCGGGACCTCGGTGACCACCCATCCGCCTCGCGGTGGTCCCTGGCCGGGTAGAATTCCGGACCGCGATCGGTACCTCGCGGGACCCTAAATGGCCCGCGGACCAGCCGGCGGGACCTCGGTGAGCACCCATCCGCCTCGCGGTGGTTCCCGGCCGGCTAGAATTCCGGACCGCGATCGCTAACTCGCGGGACCCTAAATGGCCCGCGGACCAGCCGGCGGGACCTCGGTGAAGACCCATCCGCCTCGCGGTGGTCCCCGGCCGGCTAGAATTCCGGGCCGCGATCGGTACCTCGCGGGACCCTAAATGGCCCGCGGACCAGCCGGCGGGACCTCGGTGACCACCCATCCGCCTCGCGGTGGTCCCCGGCCGGCTAGAATTCCGGACCGCGACCGCGAACTCGCGGGACCCTAAATGGCCCGCGGACCAGCCGGCGGGACCTCGGTGACCACCCATCCGCCTCGCGGTGGTCCCCGGCCGGGTAGAATTCCGGACCGCGATCGGTACCTCGCGGGACCCTAAATGGCCCGCGGACCAGCCGGCGGGACCTCGGTGAAGACCTATCCGCCTCGCGGTGGTCCCCGGCCGGCTAGAATTCCGGGCCGCGATCGCTAACTCGCGGGACCCTAAATGGCCCGCGGACCAGCCGGCGGGACCTCGGTGACCACCCATCCGCCTCGCGGTGGTCCCCGGCCGGGTAGAATTCCGGACCGCGATCGGTACCTCGCGGGACCCTAAATGGCCCGCGGACCAGCCGGCGGGACCTCGGTGAAGACCCATCCGCCTCGCGGTGGTCCCTGGCCGGGTAGAATTCCGGACCGCGATCGGTACCTCGCGGGACCCTAAATGGCCCGCGGACCAGCCGGCGGGACCTCGGGGAAGACCCATCCGCCTCGCGGTGGTCCCTGGCCGGGTAGAATTCCGGACCGCGATCGGTACCTCGCGGGACCCTAAATGGCCCGCGGACCAGCCGGCGGGACCTCGGTGAAGACCCATCCGCCTCGCGGTGGTCCCTGGCCGGGTAGAATTCCGGACCGCGATCGGTACCTCGCGGGACCCTAAATGGCCCGCGGACCAGCCGGCGGGACCTCGGTGAAGACCCATCCGCCTCGCGGTGGTCCCCGGCCGGGTAGAATTCCGGACCGCGATCGGTACCTCGCGGGACCCTAAATGGCCCGCGGACCAGCCGGCGGGACCTCGGTGAAGACCCATCCGCCTCGCGGTGGTCCCCGGCCGGGTAGAATTCCGGACCGCGATCGGTACCTCGCGGGACCCTAAATGGCCCGCGGACCAGCCGGCGGGACCTCGGTGAAGACCCATCCGCCTCGCGGTGGTCCCCGGCCGCGTAGAATTCCGGGCCGCGATCGGTAACTCGCGGGACCCTAAATGGCCCGCGGACCAGCCGGCGGGACGTCGGTGACCACCCATCCGCCTCGCGGTGGTCCCCGGCCGGGTAGAATTCCGGACCGCGATCGGTACCTCGCGGGACCCTAAATGGCCCGCGGACCACCCGGCGGGAGCTCGGTGAAGACCCATCCGCCTCGCGGTGGTCCCCGGCCGGGTAGAATTCCGGGCCGCGATCGGTAACTCGCGGGACCCTAAATGGCCCGCGGACCAGCCGGCGGGACCTCGGTGACCACCCATCCGCCTCGCGGTGGTCCCCGGCCGGGTAGAATTCCGGACCGCGATCGGTAACTCGCGGGACCGCAATTGGCCCGCGGACCAGCCGGCGGGACGTCGGTGACCACCCATCCGCCTCGCGGTGGTCCCCGGCCGGGTAGAATTCCGGACCGCGATCGCTAACTCGCGGGACCGCAATTGGCCCGCGGACCAGCCGGCGGGACCTCGGTGACCACCCATCCGCCTCGCGGTGGTCCCCGGCCGGCTAGAATTCCGGACCGCGATCGGTAATTCGCGGGACCCTAAATGGCCCGCGGACCAGCCGGCGGGACCTCGGTGAAGACCCATCCGCCTCGCGGTGGTCCCTGGCCGGCGTGGATTCCGGACCGCGATCGGTAATTCGCGGGACCCTAAATGGCCCGCGGACCAGCCGGCGGGACCTCGGTGACCACCCATCCGCCTCGCGGTGGTCCCTTGCCGGCTAGAATTCCGGACCGCGATCGGTAATTTGCGGGACCCTAAATGGCCCGCGGACCATCCGGCGGGACCTCGGTGAAGACCCATCCGCCTCGCGGTGGTCCCTGGCCGGCTAGAATTCCGGACCGCGATCGGTACCTCGCGGGACCCTAAATGGCCCGCGGACCAGCCGGCGGGACCTCGGTGAAGACCCATCCGCCTCGCGGTGGTCCCCGGCCGGCTAGAATTCCGGACCGCGATCGGTAACTCGCGGGACCCTAAATGGCCCGCGGACCAGCCGGCGGGACCTCGGTGAAGACCCATCCGCCTCGCGGTGGTCCCCAGCCGGGTAGAATTCCGGACCGCGATCGGTACCTCGCGGGACCCTAAATGGCCCGCGGACCAGCCGGCGGGACCTCGGTGACCACCCATCCGCCTCGCGGTGGTCCCCGGCCGGGTAGAATTCCGGACCGCGATCGGTAACTCGCGGGACCCTAAATGGCCCGCGGACCAGCCGGCGGGACCTCGGTGAAGACCCATCCGCCTCGCGGTGGTCCCCAGCCGGGTAGAATTCCGGACCGCGATCGGTACCATCGCGGGACCCTAAATGGCCCGCGGACCAGCCGGCGGGACCTCGGTGACCACCCATCCGCCTCGCGGTGGTCCCCGGCCGGGTAGAATTCCGGACCGCGATCGGTAACTCGCGGGACCCTAAATGGCCCGCGGACCAGCCGGCGGGACCTCGGTGAAGACCCATCCGCCTCGCGGTGGTCCCTGGCCGGGTAGAATTCCGGACCGCGATCGGTACCTCGCGGGACCCTAAATGGCCCGCGGACCAGCCGGCGGTACCTCGGTGACCACCCATCCGCCTCGCGGTGGTCCCTGGCCGGGTAGAATTCCGGACCGCGATCGGTAACTCGCGGGACCCTAAATGGCCCGCGGACCAGCCGGCGGGACCTCGGTGACCACCCATCCGCCTCGCGGTGGTCCCCGGCCGGCTAGAATTCCGGACCGCGATCGCTAACTCGCGGGACCGCAATTGGCCCGCGGACCAGCCGGCGGGACCCGCTTGACTTCCTATCCGCCTTCGCTGGTTCCCAAGTCGGCTAGAATTCCGGACCGCGATCGCTAACTCGCGGGACCGCAATTGGCCCGCGGACCAGCCGGCGGGACCCACTTGACTTCCTATCCGCCTTCGCTGGTTCCCAAGTCGGCTAGAATTCCGGACCGCAATCGCTAACTCGCGGGACCGCAATTGGCCCGCGGACCAGCCGGCGGGACCCAATCCACTTCCTATCCGCCTTCGCTGGTTCCCAAGTCGGCTAGAATTCCGGACCGCGATCGCTAACTCGCGGGACCGCAATTGGCCCGCGGACCAGCCGGCGGGACCCGCTCCACTTCCTATCCGCCTTCGCTGGTTCCCAAGTCGGCCACAAATTACGATTATTCGGCCTCTCGCTCTGGAAGTGCCATCGGCACTTGCTCGGAAAAGTGTCCGCCTCTTCTGGTTCCCTAGGTCGGCCGCCAAATGCGAAAAATCGGCCTCTACCCCGTTTGGGTACCAGGGGTAGGGTGCAGTACCAACTTTGGTCTTCAGGTGCGCCAGAGCGCGATGGTTGGTCCCACTAGTCAGCGTACTCATCGACGGTTTACTCCCCTTTCGCAAAATATAGTGGGCACGTATGTGCAGGACTGTTTATTTTTATTTTGAAAAATTTTCTAAGTGCCAGCGGACGCTGGCACACGACGTGTCCGAGCCACGATGGTGCCCAGGCCGGACAGCGACGGCGAAAAAGCCGATTCTGGAAGTTTCGAATATGCCAACGGCAAAAGCGGCGTGATGTGTCCGCCTCGGCTGGTTCTCCGGTCGGCCAGAAAAAGTGAAAATTCGGCCTCTCGCTCTGGAGGTCCGACGAACTTTGGCGAATATTTTCTAAGTGCCAACGGGTGTTGCGCCGAAATGTGTCCGACTCGGCTGGTTCCCCGAGTCGGCCCGAACGAGCGAAAATTCGGCCTCTTCGCCTGGAAGTCCGGCCGACTTTGGCGAATATTTTCTAAGTGCCAACGGGTGTTGCGCCGAAATGTGTCCGACTCGGCTGGTTCCCCGAGTCGGCCCGAACGAGCGAAAATTCGGCCTCTTCGCCTGGAAGTCCGGCCGACTTTGGCGAATATTTTCTAAGTGCCAACGGGTGTTGCGCCGAAATGTGTCCGACTCGGCTGGTTCCCCGAGTCGGCCCGAACGAGCGAAAATTCGGCCTCTTCGCCTGGAAGTCCGACGAACTTTGGCGAATATTTTCTAAGTGCCAACGGGTGTTGCGCCGAAATGTGTCCGACTCGGCTGGTTCCCCGAGTCGGCCCGAACGAGCGAAAATTCGGCCTCTTCGCCTGGAAGTCCGACGAACTTTGGCGAATATTTTCTAAGTGCCAACGGGTGTTCGGCCGTAATGTGTCCGACTCGGCTGGTGCCCCGAGTCGGCCCGAACGAGCGAAAATTCGGCCTCTTCGCCTGGAGGTCCAACGAACTTTGGCGAATATTTTCTAAGTGCCAACGGGTGTTACACCGTAATGTGTCCGACTCGGCTGGTTCCTCCGGTCGGCCCGAACGAGCGAAAATTCGGCCTCTTCGCCTGGAAGTCCGGCCGACTTGGGCGAATATTTTCTAAGTGCCAACGGGTGTTACGCCGAAATGTGTCCGACTCGGCTGGTTCCCCGAGTCGGCCAGAAAAAGTGAAAATTCGGCCTCTTCGCCTGGAAGTCCGGCCGACTTGAGCTAATATTTTCTAAGTGCCAACGGGTGTTCGGCCGTAATGTGTCCGACTCGGCTGGTTCCCCGAGTCTGCCCGAACGAGCGAAAATTCGGCCTCTCGCTCTGGAAGTCCTGCCAACTTGAGCGAATATTTTCTAAGTGCCATCGGGTCTTGCCCGGAAAAGTGTCCGACTCGGCTGGTTCCCCGAGTCGGCCCGAACGAGCGAAAATTCGGCCTCTCGCTCTGGAAGTCCTGCCAACTTGAGCGAATATTTTCTAAGTGCCAACGGCTGTTCGGCCGTAACGTGTCCGACTCGGCTGGTTCCCCGAGTCGGTCCGAACGAGCGAAAATTCGGCCTCTTGCTCTGGAAGTCCTGCCAACTTTAGCGAATATTTTCTAAGTGCCATCGGGTCTTGCCCGGAAAAGTGTCCGACTCGGCTGGTTCCCCGAGTCGGCCAGAAAAAGTGAAAATTCAGCCTCTTGCTCTGGAAGTCCTGCCAACTTGAGCGAATATTTTCTAAGTGCCATCGGGTCTTGCCCGGAAAAGTGTCCGACTCGGCTGGTTCCCCGAGTCGGCCCGAACGAGCGAAAATTCGGCCTCTTGCTCTGGAAGTCCTGCCAACTTGAGCGAATATTTTCTAAGTGCCATCGGGTCTTGCCCGGAAAAGTGTCCGACTCGGCTGGTTCCCCGAGTCGGCCCGAACGAGCGAAAATTCGGCCTCTTGCTCTGGAAGTCCTGCCAAATTGAGCGAATATTTTCTAAGTGCCAACGGGTCTTGCCCGGAAAAGTGTCCGACTCGTCTGGTTCCCCGAGTCGGCCCGACCGAGTGAAAATTCGGCCTCTCGCTCTGGAAGTCCTGTCAACTTGAGCGAATATTTTCTAAGTGCCATCGGGTCTTGCCCGGAAAAGTGTCCGACTCGGCTGGTTCCCCGAGTCGGCCCAAACGAGTGAAAATTCGGCCTCTTGCTCTGGAAGTCCTGCCAAATTGAGCGAATATTTTCTAAGTGCCAACGGGTCTTGCCCGGAAAAGTGTCCGACTCGTCTGGTTCCCCGAGTCGGCCCGACCGAGTGAAAATTCGGCCTCTCGCTCTGGAAGTCCTGTCAACTTGAGCGAATATTTTCTAAGTGCCATCGGGTCTTGCCCGGAAAAGTGTCCGACTCGGCTGGTTCCCCGAGTCGGCCCGAACGAGTGAAAATTCGGCCTCTTGCTCTGGAAGTCCTGCCAACTTGAGCGAATATTTTCTAAGTGCCATCGGGTCTTGCCCGGAAAAGTGTCCGACTCGTCCGGTTCCCTAGTTCGGCCACATAATGTGAAAATTCGGCCTCTTGCTCTGGAAGTCCTGCCAACTTGAGCGAATATTTTCTAAGTGCCATCGGGTCTTGCCCGGAAAAGTGTCCGACTCGGCTGGTTCCCCGAGTCGGCCCGAACGAGTGAAAATTCGGCCTCTTGCTCTGGAAGTCCTGCCAACTTGAGCGAATATTTTCTAAGTGCCATCGGGTCTTGCCCGGAAAAGTGTCCGACTCGGCTGGTTCCCCGAGTCGGCCCGAGCGAGTGAAAATTCGGCCTCTTGCTCTGGAAGTCCTGCCAACTTGAGCGAATATTTTCTAAGTGCCATCGGGTCTTGCCCGGAAAAGTGTCCGACTCGTCCGGTTCCCTAGTTCGGCCACATAATGTGAAAATTCGGCCTCTTGCTCTGGAAGTCCTGCCAACTTGAGCGAATATTTTCTAAGTGCCATCGGGTCTTGCCCGGAAAAGTGTCCGACTCGTCCGGTTCCCTAGTTCGGCCACATAATGTGAAAATTCGGCCTCTTGCTCTGGAAGTCCTGCCAACTTGAGCGAATATTTTCTAAGTGCCATCGGGTCTCTCCCGGAAAAGTGTCCGACTCGGCTGGTTCCCCGGTTCGGCCACATAATGTGAAAATTCGGCCTCTTGCTCTGGAAGTCCTGCCAACTTGAGCGAATATTTTCTAAGTGCCATCGGGTCTCTCCCGGAAAAGTGTCCGCCTCGTCCGGTTCCCTAGTTCGGCCACGGAATGTGAAAATTCGGCCTCTCTGAGGTACCAGGGGTACGCATTTAGGTACCAGGGGTAGTCGCTGAGGTACCAGGGGTATGCATTTAGGTACCAGGGGAGACCACTACGGTCTGTTGGTCCCCCTAGTTAGTGTACTCATCGGTTTACTCCCCTTTCGCAAAATATAGTCGGCACGTATGTGCAGGACTGTTTATTTTTATTTTGAAAAATGTTCTAAGTGCCAACGGAAGCTGGCACACGAACTGTCCGAGCCACGATGGTGCCCAGGCCGGACAGCGACGGCGAAAAAGCCGATGTGTGTTTGATGGAAGTTTCGAATATTTTCAAAGTGCCAACGGCACTTGCGGGGTGATGTGTCCGCCTCGTCTGGTTCCCCAGGTCGGCCAGAAAAAGTGAAAATTCGGCCTCTTCTCCTGGAAGTCCGGCCAAGTTTGGCGAATATTTTCAAAGTGCCAACGGCACTTGCGGGGTGATGTGTCCGCCTCGTCTGGTTCCCCAGGTCGGCCAGAACAAGTGAAAATTCGGCCTCTTCTCCTGGAAGTCCGGCCAAGTTTGGCGAATATTTTCAAAGTGCCAACGGCACTTGCGGGGTGATGTGTCCGCCTCGTCTGGTTCCCCAGGTCGGCCAGAAAAAGCGAAAATTCGGCCTCTTCTCCTGGAAGTCCGGCCAAGTTTGGCGAATATTTTCTAAGTGCCATCGGCACTTGCGGGGTGATGTGTCCGCCTCGTCTGGTTCCCCAGGTCGGCCAGAACAAGTGAAAATTCGGCCTCTTCTCCTGGAAGTCTGGCCAAGTTTGGCGAATATTTTCAAAGTGCCAACGGCACTTGCGGGGTGATGTGTCCGCCTCGTCTGGTTCCCCAGGTCGGCCAGAACAAGTGAAAATTCGGCCTCTTCTCCTGGAAGTCTGGCCAAGTTTGGCGAATATTTTCTAAGTGCCAACGACTCGACCAGCGTAAAGTGTCCGCCTCGGCTGGTTCCCCATAACGGCCACCATAAGTGAAAATTCGGCCTCTTCTCCTGGAAGTCAAGCCAAGTTTGGCGAATATTTTCTAAGTGCCAACGACCCAACCAGCGTAAAGTGTCCGCCTCGGCTGGTTCCCCATAACGGCCACAACAAGTGAAAATTCGGCCTCTTCTCCTGGAAGTCTGGCCAAGTTTGGCGAATATTTTCTAAGTGCCAACGACCCAACCAGCGTAAAGTGTCCGCCTCGGCTGGTTCCCCATAACGGCCACAACAAGTGAAAATTCGGCCTCTTCTCCTGGAAGTCTGGCCAAGTTTGGCGAATATTTTCTAAGTGCCAACGACCCAACCAGCGTAAAGTGTCCGCCTCGGCTGGTTCCCCATAACGGCCACAACAAGTGAAAATTCGGCCTCTTCTCCTGGAAGTCTGGCCAAGTTTGGCGAATATTTTCTAAGTGCCAACGACTCAACCAGCGTAAAGTGTCCGCCTCGGCTGGTTCCCCAGGTCGGCCACCAAAAGTGAAAATTCGGCCTCTTCTCCTGGAAGTCAAGCCAAGTTTGGCAAATATTTTCTAAGTGCCAACGACTCAACCAGCGTAAAGTGTCCGCCTCGGCTGGTTCCCCATAACGGCCACCAAAAGTGAAAATTCGGCCTCTTCTCCTGGAAGTCAAGCCATGTTTGGCAAATATTTTCTAAGTGCCAACGGCTCTTGAGCCGAAAAGTGTCCGCCTCGGCTGGTTCCCCATAACGGCCATGAAAAGTGAAAATTCGGCCTCTTCTCCTGGAAGTCAAGCCAAGTTTGGCAAATATTTTCTAAGTGCCAACGACTCAACCAGCGTAAAGTGTCCGCCTCGGCTGGTTCCCCAGGTCGGCCACCAAAAGTGAAAATTCGGCCTCTTCTCCTGGAAGTCTTGCCAAGTTTGGCGAATATTTTCTAAGTGCCAACGACTCAACCAGCGTAAAGTGTCCGCCTCGGCTGGTTCCCCAGGTCGGCCACCAAAAGTGAAAATTCGGCCTCTTCTCCTGGAAGTCAAGCCAAGTTTGGCAAATATTTTCTAAGTGCCAACGACTCAACCAGCGTAAAGTGTCCGCCTCGGCTGGTTCCCCAGGTCGGTCACCAAAAGTGAAAATTCGGCCTCTTCTCCTGGAAGTCTGGCCAAGTTTGGCGAATATTTTCTGAGTGCCAACGACTCAACCAGCCTAAAGTGTCCGCCTCGGCTGGTTCCCCATAACGGCCACCAAAAGTGAAAATTCGGCCTCTTCTCCTGGAAGTCAAGCCAAGTTTGGCAAATATTTTCTAAGTGCCAACGACTCAACCAGCGCAAAGTGTCCGCCTCGGCTGGTTCCCCATAACGGCCATGAAAAGTGAAAATTCGGCCTCTTCTCCTGGAAGTCAAGCCAAGTTTGGCAAATATTTTCTAAGTGCCAACGACTCAACCAGCGTAAAGTGTCCGCCTCGGCTGGTTCCCCAGGTCGGCCACCAAAAGTGAAAATTCGGCCTCTTCTCCTGGAAGTCTTGCCAAGTTTGGCGAATATTTTCTAAGTGCCAACGACTCAACCAGCGTAAGTGTCCGCCTCGGCTGGTTCCCCAGGTCGGCCACCAAAAGTGAAAATTCGGCCTCTTCTCCTGGAAGTCAAGCCAAGTTTGGCAAATATTTTCTAAGTGCCAACGACTCAACCAGCGTAAAGTGTCCGCCTCGGCTGGTTCCCCAGGTCGGTCACCAAAAGTGAAAATTCGGCCTCTTCTCCTGGAAGTCAAGCCAAGTTTGGCAGATATTTTCTAAGTGCCAACGACTCAACCAGCGTAAAGTGTCCGCCTCGGCTGGTTCCCCAGGTCGGCCACCAAAAGTGAAAATTCGGCCTCTTCTCCTGGAAGTCAAGCCAAGTTTGGCAAATATTTTCTAAGTGCCAACGACTCAACCAGCGTAAAGTGTCCGCCTCGGCTGGTTCCCCATAACGGCCACCAAAAGTGAAAATTCGGCCTCTTCTCCTGGAAGTCAAGCCATGTTTGGCAAATATTTTCTAAGTGCCAACGGCTCTTGAGCCGAAAAGTGTCCGCCTCGGCTGGTTCCCCATAACGGCCACCAAAAGTGAAAATTCGGCCTCTTCTCCTGGAAGTCAAGCCAAGTTTGGCAAATATTTTCTAAGTGCCAACGGCTCTTGAGCCGAAAAGTGTCCGCCTCGGCTGGTTCCCCAGGTCGGCCACCAAAAGTGAAAATTCGGCCTCTTCTCCTGGAAGTCAAGCCAAGTTTGGCAAATATTTTCTAAGTGCCAACGGCTCTTGAGCCGAAAAGTGTCCGCCTCGGCTGGTTCCCGCGGTCGGCCTTCAAAAGCGAAAATTCGGCCTCTTCCCCTGGTAGCCCTGCCAACTTGTGCGAATTTTTTCTAAGTGCCAACGGCTCTTGAGCCGAAAAGTGTCCGCCTCGGCTGGTTCCCTCGGTCGGCCCCAAAAAGCGAAAATTCGGCCTCTCCCTCTTTAGGTACCAGGGGCTGGGGTACCAGGGGGAGGGTGCAGTACCAACTTTGGTCTTCAGGTGCGCCAGAGTACGCTAAATGGTCCCCCTAGTCAGCGTACTCATCAACGATTTACCCCCCTTTCGCAAAATATAGTCAGAACGAGCATGGGGGGCGCATAATTTACCCCACAAAATGAAAGGGCCCGGTGCCGAGCGCTTGGTCATGGCCGCCAGCAGCGCCCCTTGCTCGGTGGGAACACAACACGCAGGGTTGCACAGCACCCTGGAAGGCACACAGAGAGAGAGAGAAAAATTTTCTAAGTGCCTCTCTTGACGAAAAATGTCTAAGTGCCTCTCTTGACGAAAAATTTCTAAGTGCCACAGCGCTCGAAAATTTCCTAAGTGCGAGCACGGCTGTGAAATATTCAAAGTACAAGGAACGCTGGCAGAATCGCTCGACGGCCGTCTGCTCCCGGCGGCCGCCGTGAAGTCTCCCCTCCCGGGGACGGCTGTCTGCTCCCGGCAGCCGTCCTTAACCCCCTCCCCACACGTTGGCCGAACACCAGCCGAGGGCGAAAGGCTCGCGGTGTGGAAGGATCGTGGCCACGGCTAATCTAGCGATGCCCGCGTTGGACGGTCACACCGCACGACAGAGCGGGGCCTGCATCCGGCGCGAGGCGGCCTTCAGGCACGTGGTTCGAGACGACCTCACCCGCCCTAGCCCGGAGCGGAAAGACTTTTACAAGTCCAAGGAACAATGGCAGAATGGGAGGACCGGCCGCCTCCTTAAACACAGGCCGGAGAGATGGAGCGGGATCAGCGGCCCGCGCATTGAGCGAACACCGGCCGAGGGCGAAAGGCTCGCGGTGTGGAAGGATCGTGGCCACGGCTAATCTAGCGATGCCCGCGTTGGACGGTCACACCGCACGACAGAGCGGGGCCTGCATCCGGCGCGAGGCGGCCTTCAGGCACGTGGTTCGAGGCGACCTCACCCGCCCTAGCCCGGAGCGGAAAGACTTTTCAAAGTCCAAGGAACACACTGGCAGAATCTCTCGACGGCCGTCTGCTCCCGGCGGCCGCCGTGAAGTCTCCCCTCCCGGGGACGGCTGTCTGCTCCCGGCAGCCGTCCATAACCCCCTCCCCACACGTTGGCCGAACATCAGCCGAGGGCGAAAGGCTCGCGGTGTGGAAGGATCGTGGCCACGGCTAATCTAGCGATGCCCGCGTTGGACGGTCACACCGCACGACAGAGCGGGGCCTGCATCCGGCGCGAGGCGGCCTTCAGGCACGTGGTTCGAGACGACCTCACCCGCCCTAGCCCGGAGCGGAAAGACTTTTACAAGTCCAAGGAACAATGGCAGAATGGGAGGACCGGCCGCCTCCTTAAACACAGGCCGGAGAGACGGAGCGGGATCAGCGGCCCGCGCGGAGGGTCTTTAAAATGTACAAAGTCCTAGGAACAATGGCAGAATCGCTCGACGGCCGTCTGCTCCCGGCGGCCGCGGTGAAGGGACTGTACACCCCACCCGGGGACGGCTGTCTGCTCCCGGCAGCCGTCCTTCCCCCCCTCCCCACACGTTGGCCGAACATCAGCCGAGGGCGAAAGGCTCGCGGTGTGGAAGGATCGTGGCCACGGCTAATCTAGCGATGCCCACGTTGGACGGTCACACCGCACGACAGAGCGGGGCCTGCATCCGGCGTGAGGCGGCCTTCAGGCACGTGGTTCGAGACGACCTCACCCGCCCTAGCCCGGAGCGGAAAGACTTTGAAATATTCAAAGTCCAAGGAACACTGGCAGAATGGGAGGACCGGCCGCCTCCTTAAACACAGGCCGGAGCGACCGAGCGGGATCAGCGGCCCGCGCGGAGGGTCTTTAAAATGTACAAAGTCCTAGGAACAATGGCAGAATCGCTCGACGGCCGTCTGCTCCCGGCGGCCGCGGTGAAGGGACTGTACACCCCACCCGGGGACGGCTGTCTGCTCCCGGCAGCCGTCCTTCCCCCCAAACCCACACGTTGACCGACACCGGCCGAGGGCGAAAGGCTCGCGGTGTGGAAGGATCGTGGCCACGGCTAATCTAGCGATGCCCGCGTTGGACGGTCACACCGCACGACAGAGCGGGGCCTGCATCCGGCGCGAGGCGGCCTTCAGGCACGTGGTTCGAGACGACCTCACCCGCCCTAGCCCGGAGCGGAAAGACTTTTCAAAGTCCAAGGAACACTGGCAGAATGGGAGGACCGGCCGCCTCCTTAAACACAGGCCGGAGCGACCGAGCGGGATCAGCGGCCCGCGCGCAGGGTCTTTGAAATGTACAAAGTCCTAGGGACAATGGCAGAATCGCTCGACGGCCGTCTGCTCCCGGCGGCCGCGGTGAAGGGACTGTACACCCCACCCGGGGACGGCTGTCTGCTCCCGGCAGCCGTCCTTCCCCCCCACCCCACACGTTGACCGACACCGGCCGAGGGCGAAAGGCTCGCGGTGTGGAAGGATCGTGGCCACGGCTAATCTAGCGATGCCCGCGTTGGACGGTCACACCGCACGACAGAGCGGGGCCTGCATCCGGCGCGAGGCGGCCTTCAGGCACGTGGTTCGAGACGACCTCACCCGCCCTAGCCCGGAGCGAAAAGACTTTGAAATATTCAAAGTCCAAGGAACACTGGCAGAATGGGAGGACCGGCCGCCTCCTTAAACACAGGCCGGAGCGACCGAGCGGGATCAGCGGCCCGCGCGGAGGGTCTTTAAAATGTACAAAGTCCTAGGAACAATGGCAGAATCGCTCGACGGCCGTCTGCTCCCGGCGGCCGCGGTGGAAGGACTGTACACCCCACCCGGGGACGGCTGTCTGCTCCCAGGCAGCCGTCCTTCCCCCCAAACCCACACGTTGACCGACACCGGCCGAGGGCGAAAGGCTCGCGGTGTGGAAGGATCGTGGCCACGGCTAATCTAGCGATGCCCGCGTTGGACGGTCACACCGCACGACAGAGCGGGGCCGCATCTGGCGCGAGGCGGCCTTCAGGCACGTGGTTCGAGACGACCTCACCCGCCCTAGCCCGGAGCGGAAAGACTTTGAAATTTTCAAAGTCCAAGGAACACTGGCAGAATGGGAGGACCGGCCGCCTCCTTAAACACAGGCCGGGCGAAAAATATGCGAATGTTGGGTCTCATCCAAGAAAGGGAGTTACCGGCCGCCTCCTTAAACACAGGCCGGGCGAAAAATATGCGAATGGTCCATCCAAGGAAGGAGGACCGGCCGCCTCCTTAAACACAGGCCGGGCGAAAAATATGCGAATGGTCCATCCAAGGAAGGAGGACCGGCCGCCTCCTTAAACACAGGCCGGAGAGATGGAGCGGGATCAGCGGCCCGTGAACTGAGCGACCACCGGCCGAGGGCGAAAGGCTCGCGGTGTGGAAGGATCGTGGCCACGGCTAATCTAGCGATGCCCGCGTTGGACGGTCACACCGCACGACAGAGCGGGGCCTGCATCCGGCGCGAGGCGGCCTTCAGGCACGTGGTTCGAGACGACTTCACCCGCCCTAGCCCGGAGCTGAAACTCTGCGAATGTTAACATCCAAGGATGGAGGCAACGGCCGTCTCGTTAAGCTGAGGCCGGAGGAAAGTCTGCGGATTCGGGGCATCCAAGGCAGATGGAGGTGCCGGCCGCCTCGGTAAACAGAGGCCGGACCGACCGACATGCGACCATGACCCGCCTTGGTAGGGCCCCCACCGGCCCCGGCTAGCGCCGGCGTTGGGTGGACGGTTCCTCCCCACTTGCGGGTCGCCCTCTAGCGCTACGGCCGCCGCGCGAGCGCGCGCTCCGACGCCGCCCCCGCAGGCCTAGCGCGAGCCGTACGGCAGCGAGACCGAGACGCCCCGATTCCACGCACGCACCTAGCGGCCATCAACGGAGGCCGAGCGCG
>NW_028284144.1:45000-65000 GCF_059516105.1 Syngnathus floridae | reverse complement strand
AGCGAGAATTCGGCCTCTTCGCCCGGAGCGCGGCTCAACTTTTGCGAAAATGCACTAAGTGCCAAAGCCCATTCATTTACAACGGCGTGTCCGCCAGAGGGCGCATTTCCCGCCGCGGACCGGCCGGCGGGGCTCGTCGGAGAGCGTGTCCGCCTCTGGGTGGTCCTTGCCGGGCGTGGATCGGCGTCCGCTGTCGGTAGGTGACGGGACCACGTTCGGCCCGCGGACCAGCCGGCGGGGCTCCATAGAAAGCTTACCCGCCTTCGCTGGTTCCCCGGTCGGCCACTAGTAGCGAGAATTCGGCCTCTTCACCTGGAGCCCGGAGCGACTTTTGCCAAATTTTTTCTAAGTGCCAAGGGCTCTCGCGCCGCGATGCGTCCGCCTCTGCTGGTTCCCCGGTCGGCCACGAGTGGCGAGAATTCGGCCTCTTCACCTGGAGCGCGGAGCGACTTTTGCCCAATTTTTTCGAAGTGCCAAGGGCTCTTGCGCCGTGATGCGTCCGCCTCTGCTGGTTCCCCGGTCGGCCACGAGTAGCGAGAATTCGGCCTCTTCACCTGGAGCGCGGCTCGACTTTTGCCAATTTTTTTCTAAGTGCCAAGGGCTCTTGCGCCGTGATGCGTCCGCCTCTGCTGGTTCCCCGGTCGGCCGCGAGTGGCGAGAATTCGGCCTCTTCACCCGGAGCCCGGGCCGACTTCCGCCGATATGATCACATCATGATCCTATAGCAAGTGTCGTATAACATGATGTACAAAATAAATATATAAATATTAACATCACCTATAAACATTAAATATATAAATATTAACATCACCTATGAACTTGATGAATACAATGTTTATAACCGAATGCTCATTTTATATTATTTGGCTGTAAATGCGATCATATGTAGTATATATCATGTATTTATCCACGAACCGTTAAAGAGATGTCAAGTGAGGCTACCTTAAGAGAGTCATAGTTACTCCCGCCGTTTACCCGCGTCTGTGCGAGAGGCGGTGTAATTTCTCTCCGTGTCCGCTGGAGGGAGGTATTTCCCCGTTACGACCTCCGGGAAGATCACCGGGACGCGGAGAACGCTTAGCCGGGGCTCTGGAAGCCTCGTTCGGCTTAGAAAGTGAGGTGGAAAGCACTCGGGGAACCGGCTGGGGGTGCTGGGGAAGTTCAGCGGGCCGCGTAAAACGTTTAGCCGGGGCTCTGGAAGCCTTCTCGGGCGTCAAGAGTGAGGAGGAAAGCACCCGTGGAACCGGCTGGAGGTGCTGTGGAAGTTCAGCGGGCCGCGTAAAACGCTTAGCCGGGGCTCTGGAAGCCTCGTTCGGCTTATAAAGTGAGGAGGAAAGCACCCGTGGAACCGGCTGGAGGTGCTGTGGAAGTTCAGCGGGCCGCGTAAAACGCTTAGCCGAGGCTCTGGAAGCCTCGTTCGGCTTAAAGAGTGAGGAGTGAAGCACCCGGAGAACCGGCTGGAAGTGCTGTGGAGGCTCGGCGGGCCGCGTAAAACGCTCAGCCGGGGCTCTGGAAGCCTCCTCGGGGGTCAAGAGTTAGGAGAAAAAGCACCCCCGAGAACCGGCCGGGTCCTCCACGAACCGTGAAAAAGATGTCGAGTGCCGCTACCTTAAGAGAGTCATAGTTACTCCCGCCGTTTGGCCGAAGGTGTATTTACTCGCCGTGTCCGCTGGAGGGAGGTATTTCCCCGCTCCAACGTCACCGGCGGCTTCCGAACGTCTCCCCGAGCGCTCGGAAGTCCGCGCGTGGGGGAGAAGCGGGCCGTGCGAGGTACCGGGTGGAGCTGGACCGTCACCGGGTCCGCTCGTCGTGCGCACCGGCCGCTGGAAGTCGAATAAAGCTCCGCGATCTCATCCGCGGAGCTTGTAAAGTGCAGATCCGCTGGGCTGGAGCTATTTTGGGCCACTTGGCGCGCGCGCACGGCCTCCCGGAGGTGCCGGGTGGAGTGCGCGAGCGCACCGGCCGCTGGAAGTCGCATAAAGCTCCGCGATCTCATCCGCGGTGCTTGTAAACAGCCGATCCGGTCGGCTAGGAGCTATTTTCGGCCACTTGCGCATGCGCACGGCCTCCCGGAGGTTCCGGGCGGCGTGCGAAAGCGCACGGGCCGCTGGAAGTCGAATAATGCTCCGCGATCTCATCCGCGGTGCTTGTAAAGTGCAGATCCGGTCGTCTTGGAGCTATTTTCGGCCACTTGCGCGCGCGCACGGCCTCCCGGAGGTTCCGGGCGGCGTGCGTAAGCGCACGGGCCGCTGGAAGTCGAATAATGCTCCGCGATCTCATCCGCGGTGCTTACAACTAGCCGATCCGGTCGGCCTGGAGCTATTTTCGGCCACTTGGCCCGCGCGCACGGCCTCCCGGCTGTCCCGGTGGTCCCGCTCGCCTCCGCGGACGGTTAAAAAAATCTCAAGTGAGCCTACCTTAAGAGAGTGACAGTTACTCCCGCCGTTTGGCCGCTCAGAGTGCCATCGGACGCGCAGCAACGCGAGTGTGCGCTAAGTGCGAGAGGTGGCGTATTTACCCGCCGTGTCCGCTAGAGGGAGGTATTTCCCCGTTACAAGCTCCGGGAAGATCAGCGGGACGCGGAGAACGCTTAGCCGGGGCTCTGGAAGCCTCCTCGGGCGTCAATAGTTGGGAAGAAAGCACCCCGAGGACCGGCCGGAGCTCCTCCGGACGCTCGGCGGGCCGCGGAAAACGCTTAGCCGGGGCTCTGGAAGCCTCCTCGGGCGTCATGAGTGAGGAGGGAAGCACCCGTGGAACCGGCTGGAGGTGCTGTGGAAGCTCAGCGGGCCGCGTAAAACGCTTAGCCGGGGCTCTGGAAGCCTCCTCGGGGGTCGAGAGTTAGGAGGAAAGCCCCATGAGAACCGGCTGGAGGTGCGGTGGAAGCTCAGCGGGCCGCGTAAAACGCTTAGCCGGGGCTCTGGAAGCCTCCTCGGGCGTCATGAGTGAGGAGGGAAGCACCCGTGGAACCGGCTGGAGGTGCTGTGGAAGCTCAGCGGGCCGCGTAAAACGCTTAGCCGGGGCTCTGGAAGCCTCCTCGGGGGTCGAGAGTTAGGAGAAAAAGCACCCCCGAGAACCGGCCGGGTCGTCCACGAACCGCGAAAAAGATGTCGAGTGCCGCTACCTTAAGAGAGTCATAGTTACTCCCGCCGTTTGGCCGAAGGTGTATTTACTCGCCGTGTCCGCTGGAGGGAGGTATTTCCCCGCTCCAACGTCACCGGCGGCTTCCGAACGTCTCCCCGAGCGCTCGGAAGTCCGCGCGGGGGGGAGAAGCGGGCCGTGCGAGGTACCGGGTGGAGCTGGACCGTCACCGGGTCCGCTCGTCGTGCGCGCCGGCCGCTGGAAGTCGAAAAAAGCTCCGCGATCTCATCCGCGGAGTGCAGATCCGCTGGGCTGGAGCTATTTTGGGCCACTTGGCGCGCGCGCGCACGGCCTCCCGGAGGTGCCGGGTGGAGTGCGCGAGCGCACCGGCCGCTGGAAGTCGGATAAAGCTCCTTGATCTCATCCGCGGTGCTTGTAAACAGCCGATCCGCTGGGCTGGAGCTATTTTGGGCCACTTGCGCATGCGCACGGCCTCCCGGAGGTGCCGGGTGGAGTGCGCGAGCGCACCGGCCGCTGGAAGTCGGATAAAGCTCCGCGATCTCATCCGCGGAGCTTGTAAAGTGCAGATCCGGTCGGCTAGGAGCTATTTTCGGCCACTTGCGCATGCGCACGGCCTCCCGGAGGTTCCGGGCGGCGTGCGTAAGCGCACCGGCCGCTGGAAGTCGAATAATGCTCCGCGATCTCATCCGCGGAGCTTGTAAAGTGCAGATCCGCTGGGCTGGAGCTATTTTCGGCCACTTGGCCCGCGCGCACGGCCTCCCGGCTGTCCCGGTGGTCCCGGTCGCCTCCGCGGACGGTTAAAAAAAATCTCAGGTGAGCCTACCTTAAGAGAGTGACAGTTACTCCCGCCGTTTGGCCGCTCAAAGTGCCACCGGACGCGCAGCAACGCGAGTGTGCGCTAAGTGCGAGAGCTGGCGTATTTACCCGCCGTGTCCGCTAGAGGGAGGTATTTCCCCGTTACAAGCTCCGGGAAGATCAGCGGGACGCGGAGAACGCTTAGCCGGGGCTCTGGAAGCCTCGGGCGGCTTAGAAAGTGAGGCGGAAAGCACTCGGGGAACCGGCTGGAGGTGCTCTGGAAGTTCAGCGGGCCGCGCAAAACGCTTAGCCGGGGCTGTGGAAGCCTCCTTCGGCTTAGAAAATGAGGCGGAAAGCCTCATGAGAACCGGCTGGAGGTGCGGTGGGAGCTCAGCGGGCCGCGTAAAACGCTTAGCCGAGGCTCTGGAAGCCTCCTCGGGCGTCAAGAGTGAGGAGGAAAGCACCCGGAGAATGACATTTTGATATGATTTGACTATAAATGCGATCATATGTAGTATATATCATATATTTATCCACGAACCGTTCAAAAAAATCTCAAGTGAGCCTACCTTAAGAGAGTGACAGTTACTCCCGCATTTTGGCTACTCAAAGTGCCATCAGACGCGCAGCAACGCGAGTGTGCGCTAAGTGCGAGAGCTGGCGTATTTACCCGCCGTGTCCGCTAGAGGGAGGTAATTCCCCGTTACGACCTCCGGGAAGATCACCGGGACGCGGAGAACGCTTTGCCGGGGCTCTGGAAGCCTCGGGCGGCTTAGAAAGTGAGGAGGAAAGCAGCCGGGGAACCGGCTGGAGGTGCTCTGGAAGTTCAGCGGGCCGCGCAAAACGTTTAGCCGGGGCTCTGGAAGCCTCGGGCGGCTTATTAAGTGAGGAGGAAAGCAGCCGTGGAACCGGCTGGAGGTGCTCTGGAAGCTCAGCGGGCCGCGTAAAACGCTTAGCCGGAGTGCTGGAAGCCTCCTCGGGCGTCAAGAATGAGGAGGAAAGCACCCGTGGAACCGGCTGGAGGTGCTCCGGAAGCTCAGCGGGCCGCGTAAAACGCTTAGCCGGGGCTCTGGAAGCCTCGTTCGGCTTAAACAGTGAGGATGGGAGCACCCGGAGATCCGGCTGGAGGTGCTGTGGAAGCTCAGCGGGCCGCGTAAAACGCTTAGCCGGTGCTCTGGAAGCTCAGCGGGCCGCGTAAAACGTTTAGCCGGGGTGCTGGAAGCCTGGGTCGACTTATAGAGTGAGGAGGAAAGCAGCCGGAGAACCGGCTGGAAGTGCTGTGGAGGCTCGGCGGGCCGCGTAAAATGCTTAACCGGGGCTCTGGAAGCCTCGTTCGGCTGGGAGAGTGAGGAGGAAAGCACCATGAGGACCGGCTGGAGGTCTTCTGGAAGCACAGCGGGCCGTGGAGAACGCTTAGAAGTGCTGGAAGTCGAGTAAGGCTCAGCCATCTCGTCCAAGGTGCTTATAAAGTGCATGTCCGCTCGGCTGGAGGTATTTCCGGCCACCCGGCGCGTGTGCACGGCCTCTGGGTGGCTCCGGGCCGGCTAGAATTCCGGACCGCGATCGCTAACTCGCGGGACCCTAAATGGCCCGCGGACCAGCCGGCGGGACGTCGGTGACCACCCATCCGCCTCGCGGTGGTCCCCGGCCGGCTAGAATTCCGGACCGCGATCGCTAATTCGCGGGACCCTAAATGGCCCGCGGACCAGCCGGCGGGACCTCGGTGACCACCCATCCGCCTCGCGGTGGTCCCTGGCCGGCTAGAATTCCGGACCGCGATCGCAAACTCGCGGGACCCTAAATGGCCCGCGGACCAGCCGGCGGGACCTCGGTGACCACCCATCCGCCTCGCGGTGGTCCCTGGCCGGCTAGAATTCCGGACCGCGATCGGTAATTCGCGGGACCCTAAATGGCCCGCGGACCATCCGGCGGGACCTCGGTGACCACCCATCCGCCTCGCGGTGGTCCCTGGCCGGCTAGAATTCCGGACCGCGATCGCTAATTCGCGGGACCCTAAATGGCCCGCGGACCAGCCGGCGGGACCTCGGTGAAGACCCATCCGCCTCGCGGTGGTCCCCGGCCGGGTAGAATTCCGGACCGCGATCGGTACCTCGCGGGACCCTAAATGGCCCGCGGACCAGCCGGCGGGACCTCGGTGAAGACCCATCCGCCTCGCGGTGGTCCCCGGCCGGGTAGAATTCCGGACCGCGATCGGTACCTCGCGGGACCCTAAATGGCCCGCGGACCAGCCGGCGGGACCTCGGTGAAGACCCATCCGCCTCGCGGTGGTCCCCGGCCGGCTAGAATTCCGGGCCGCGATCGGTAACTCGCGGGACCCTAAATGGCCCGCGGACCAGCCGGCGGGACCTCGGTGAAGACCCATCCGCCTCGCGGTGGTCCCCGGCCGGCTAGAATTCCGGACCGCGATCGGTAACTCGCGGGACCCTAAATGGCCCGCGGACCAGCCGGCGGGACCTCGGTGACCACCCATCCGCCTTGCGGTGGTCCCTGGCCGGCTAGAATTCCGGACCGCGATCGGTAACTCGCGGGACCCTAAATGGCCCGCGGACCAGCCGGCGGGACCTCGGTGACCACCCATCCGCCTTCGCTGGTTCCCAAGTCGGCTAGAATTCCGGACCGCGATCGCTAACTCGCGGGACCCTAAATGGCCCGCGGACCAGCCGGCGGGACCCACTTGACTTCCTATCCGCCTTCGCTGGTTCCCAAGTCGGCTAGAATTCCGGGCCGCGACCGGTAACTCGCGGGACCCTAAATGGCCCGCGGACCAGCCGGCGGGACCTCGGTGACCACCCATCCGCCTTCGCTGGTTCCCAAGTCGGCTAGAATTCCGGACCGCGATCGCTAACTCGCGGGACCGCAATTGGCCCGCGGACCAGCCGGCGGGACCCACTTGACTTCCCATCCGCCTTCGCTGGTTCCCAAGTCGGCTAGAATTCCGGACCGCGATCGCTAACTCGCGGGACCCTAAATGGCCCGCGGACCAGCCAGCGGGACCCGCTTGACTTCCTATCCGCCTTCGCTGGTTCCCAAGTCGGCTAGAATTCCGGACCGCGATCGCTAACTCGCGGGACCGCAATTGGCCCGCGGACCAGCCGGCGGGACCCGCTCCACTTCCTATCCGCCTTCGCTGGTTCCCAAGTCGGCTAGAATTCCGGACCGCGATCGCTAACTCGCGGGACCCTAAATGGCCCGCGGACCAGCCAGCGGGACCCGCTTGACTTCCTATCCGCCTTCGCTGGTTCCCAAGTCGGCTAGAATTCCGGACCGCGATCGCTAACTCGCGGGACCGCAATTGGCCCGCGGACCAGCCGGCGGGACCCGCTCCACTTCCTATCCGCATTCGCTGGTTCCCAAGTCGGCCACAAATTACGATTATTCGGCCTCTCGCTCTGGAAGTGCCATCGGCACTTGCTCGGAAAAGTGTCCGCCTCTTCTGGTTCCCTAGGTCGGCCGCCAAAAGCGAAAAATCGGCCTCTACCCCGTTTGGGTACCAGGGGTAGGGTGCAGTACCAACTTTGGTCTTCAGGTGCGCCAGAGCGCGATGGTTGGTCCCACTAGTCAGCGTACTCATCGACGGTTTACTCCCCTTTCGCAAAATATAGTGGGCACGTATGTGCAGGACTGTTTATTTTTATTTTGAAAAATTTTCTAAGTGCCAGCGGACGCTGGCACACGACGTGTCCGAGCCACGATGGTGCCCAGGCCGGACAGCGACGGCGAAAAAGCCGATTCTGGAAGTTTCGAATATGCCAACGGCAAAAGCGGCGCGATGTGTCCGCCTCGGCTGGTTCTCCGGTCGGCCAGAAAAAGTGAAAATTCGGCCTCTCGCTCTGGAGGTCCGACGAACTTTGGCGAATATTTTCTAAGTGCCAACGGGTGTTACACCGTAATGTGTCCGACGCGGCTGGTTCCTCCGGTCGGCCAGAAAAAGTGAAAATTCGGCCTCTTGCTCTGGAGGTCCGACGAACTTTGGCGAATATTTTCTAAGTGCCAACGGGTGTTACACCGTAATGTGTCCGACTCGGCTGGTTCCTCCGGTCGGCCCGAACGAGCGAAAATTCGGCCTCTTCGCCTGGAAGTCCGGCCGACTTGGGCGAATATTTTCTAAGTGCCAACGGGTGTTCGGCCGTAATGTGTCCGACTCGGCTGGTTCCCCGAGTCGGCCCGAAGGAGCGAAAATTCGGCCTCTTCGCCTGGAGGTCCAACGAACTTTGGCGAATATTTTCTAAGTGCCAACGGGTGTTACACCGTAATGTGTCCGACTCGGCTGGTTCCTCCGGTCGGCCCGAACGAGCGAAAATTCGGCCTCTTGCTCTGGAAGATCTGCCAACTTGAGCGAATATTTTCTAAGTGCCAACGGGTGTTCGGCCGTAACGTGTCCGACTCGGCTGGTTCCCCGAGTCGGCCCGAACGAGTGAAAATTCGGCCTCTTGCTCTGGAAGTCCTGCCAACTTGAGCGAATATTTTCAAAGTGCCAACGGCTGTTCGGCCGTAACGTGTCCGACTCGGCTGGTTCCCCGAGTCGGCCCGAACGAGTGAAAATTCGGCCTCTTGCTCTGGAAGTCCTGCCAACTTGAGCGAATATTTTCAAAGTGCCAACGGCTGTTCGGCCGTAACGTGTCCGACTCGGCTGGTTCCCCGAGTCGGCCCGAACGAGCGAAAATTCGGCCTCTTGCTCTGGAAGTCCTGCCAACTTGAGCGAATATTTTCTAAGTGCCATCGGGTCTTGCCCGGAAAAGTGTCCGACTCGGCTGGTTCCCCGAGTCGGCCCGAACGAGCGAAAATTCGGCCTCTCGCTCTGGAAGTCCCGCCAACTTGAGCGAATATTTTCTAAGTGCCATCGGGTCTTGCCCGGAAAAGTGTCCGACTCGGCTGGTTCCCCGAGTCGGCCCGAACGAGCGAAAATTCGGCCTCTTGCTCTGGAAGTCCTGCCAACTTGAGCGAATATTTTCTAAGTGCCATCGGGGCTTGCCCGGAAAAGTGTCCGACTCGGCTGGTTCCCCGAGTCGGCCCGAACGAGCGAAAATTCGGCCTCTTGCTCTGGAAGTCCGACGAACTTTGGCGAATATTTTCTAAGTGCCAACGGGTGTTCGGCCGTAACGTGTCCGACTCGGCTGGTTCCCCGAGTCGGCCCGAACGAGTGAAAATTCGGCCTCTTGCTCTGGAAGTCCTGCCAACTTGAGCGAATATTTTCTAAGTGCCATCGGGTCTTGCCCGGAAAAGTGTCCGACTCGGCTGGTTCCCCGAGTCGGCCCGAACGAGCGAAAATTCGGCCTCTTCGCCTGGAAGTCCTGCCAACTTGAGCGAATATTTTCTAAGTGCCATCGGGTCTTGCCCGGAAAAGTGTCCGACTCGGCTGGTTCCCCGAGTCGGCCCGAACGAGCGAAAATTCGGCCTCTTGCTCTGGAAGTCCTGCCAACTTGAGCGAATATTTTCTAAGTGCCATCGGGTCTTGCCCGGAAAAGTGTCCGACTCGGCTGGTTCCCCGAGTCGGCCCGAACGAGCGAAAATTCGGCCTCTTGCTCTGGAAGTCCTGCCAACTTGAGCGAATATTTTCTAAGTGCCATCGGGGCTTGCCCGGAAAAGTGTCCGACTCGGCTGGTTCCCCGAGTCGGCCCGAACGAGCGAAAATTCGGCCTCTTGCTCTGGAAGTCCGACGAACTTTGGCGAATATTTTCTAAGTGCCAACGGGTGTTCGGCCGTAACGTGTCCGACTCGGCTGGTTCCCCGAGTCGGCCCGAACGAGTGAAAATTCGGCCTCTTGCTCTGGAAGTCCTGCCAACTTGAGCGAATATTTTCTAAGTGCCATCGGGTCTTGCCCGGAAAAGTGTCCGACTCGGCTGGTTCCCCGAGTCGGCCCGAACGAGCGAAAATTCGGCCTCTTGCTCTGGAAGTCCTGCCAACTTGAGCGAATATTTTCTAAGTGCCATCGGGTCTTGCCCGGAAAAGTGTCCGACTCGGCTGGTTCCCCGAGTCGGCCCGAACGAGCGAAAATTCGGCCTCTTGCTCTGGAAGTCCTGCCAACTTGAGCGAATATTTTCTAAGTGCCATCGGCTCTTGCCCGGAAAAGTGTCCGACCCGTCCGGTTCCCTAGTTCGGCCACATAATGTGAAAATTCGGCCTCTTGCTCTGGAAGTCCTGCCAACTTGAGCGAATATTTTCTAAGTGCCATCGGGTCTTGCCCGGAAAAGTGTCCGACTCGGCTGGTTCCCCGAGTCGGCCCGAACGAGCGAAAATTCGGCCTCTTGCTCTGGAAGTCCTGCCAACTTGAGCGAATATTTTCTAAGTGCCATCGGGTCTTGCCCGGAAAAGTGTCCGACTCGGCTGGTTCCCCGAGTCGGCCACGGAATGTGAAAATTCGGCCTCTTGCTCTGGAAGTCCTGCCAACTTGAGCGAATATTTTCTAAGTGCCATCGGGTCTTGCCCGGAAAAGTGTCCGACTCGGCTGGTTCCCCGAGTCGGCCCGAACGAGCGAAAATTCGGCCTCTTGCTCTGGAAGTCCTGCCAACTTGAGCGAATATTTTCTAAGTGCCATCGGGTCTTGCCCGGAAAAGTGTCCGACTCGGCCGGTTCCCTAGTTCGGCCACATAATGTGAAAATTCGGCCTCTTGCTCTGGAAGTCCTGCCAACTTGAGCGAATATTTTCTAAGTGCCATCGGGTCTTGCCCGGAAAAGTGTCCGACTCGGCTGGTTCCCCGAGTCGGCCCGAACGAGCGAAAATTCGGCCTCTTGCTCTGGAAGTCCTGCCAACTTGAGCGAATATTTTCTAAGTGCCATCGGGTCTTGCCCGGAAAAGTGTCCGACTCGGCTGGTTCCCCGAGTCGGCCCGAACGAGCGAAAATTCGGCCTCTTGCTCTGGAAGTCCTGCCAACTTGAGCGAATATTTTCTAAGTGCCATCGGGTCTTGCCCGGAAAAGTGTCCGACTCGGCTGGTTCCCTAGTTCGGCCACATAATGTGAAAATTCGGCCTCTTGCTCTGGAAGTCCTGCCAACTTGAGCGAATATTTTCTAAGTGCCATCGGGTCTTGCCCGGAAAAGTGTCCGACTCGGCTGGTTCCCCGAGTCGTCCCGAACGAGCGAAAATTCGGCCTCTCGCTCTGGAAGTCCTGCCAACTTGAGCGAATATTTTCTAAGTGCCATCGGGTCTTGCCCGGAAAAGTGTCCGACTCGGCTGGTTCCCCGAGTCGGCCCGAACGAGCGAAAATTCGGCCTCTTCGCCTGGAAGTCCTGCCAACTTGAGCGAATATTTTCTAAGTGCCATCGGGTCTTGCCCGGAAAAGTGTCCGACTCGGCTGGTTCCCCGAGTCGGCCCGAACGAGCGAAAATTCGGCCTCTTGCTCTGGAAGTCCTGCCAACTTGAGCGAATATTTTCTAAGTGCCATCGGGTCTTGCCCGGAAAAGTGTCCGACTCGGCTGGTTCCCCGAGTCGTCCCGAACGAGCGAAAATTCGGCCTCTCGCTCTGGAAGTCCTGCCAACTTGAGCGAATATTTTCTAAGTGCCATCGGGTCTTGCCCGGAAAAGTGTCCGACTCGGCTGGTTCCCCGAGTCGGCCCGAACGAGCGAAAATTCGGCCTCTTCGCCTGGAAGTCCTGCCAACTTGAGCGAATATTTTCTAAGTGCCATCGGGTCTTGCCCGGAAAAGTGTCCGACTCGGCTGGTTCCCCGAGTCGGCCCGAACGAGCGAAAATTCGGCCTCTTGCTCTGGAAGTCCTGCCAACTTGAGCGAATATTTTCTAAGTGCCATCGGGTCTTGCCCGGAAAAGTGTCCGACTCGGCTGGTTCCCCGAGTCGGCCCGAACGAGCGAAAATTCGGCCTCTTGCTCTGGAAGTCCTGCCAACTTGAGCGAATATTTTCTAAGTGCCATCGGGTCTTGCCCGGAAAAGTGTCCGACTCGGCTGGTTCCCCGAGTCGGCCCGAACGAGCGAAAATTCGGCCTCTTGCTCTGGAAGTCCTGCCAACTTGAGCGAATATTTTCTAAGTGCCATCGGCTCTTGCCCGGAAAAGTGTCCGACCCGTCCGGTTCCCTAGTTCGGCCACATAATGTGAAAATTCGGCCTCTTGCTCTGGAAGTCCTGCCAACTTGAGCGAATATTTTCTAAGTGCCATCGGGTCTTGCCCGGAAAAGTGTCCGACTCGTCTGGTTCCCCGAGTCGGCCCGAACGAGCGAAAATTCGGCCTCTTGCTCTGGAAGTCCTGCCAACTTGAGCGAATATTTTCTAAGTGCCATCGGGTCTTGCCCGGAAAAGTGTCCGACTCGGCTGGTTCCCTAGTTCGGCCACATAATGTGAAAATTCGGCCTCTTGCTCTGGAAGTCCTGCCAACTTGAGCGAATATTTTCTAAGTGCCATCGGGTCTTGCCCGGAAAAGTGTCCGACTCGGCTGGTTCCCCGAGTCGGCCCGAACGAGCGAAAATTCGGCCTCTTGCTCTGGAAGTCCTGCCAACTTGAGCGAATATTTTCTAAGTGCCATCGGGTCTTGCCCGGAAAAGTGTCCGACTCGGCTGGTTCCCCGAGTCGGCCAGAAAAAGTGAAAATTCAGCCTCTTCGCCTGGAAGTCCTGCCAACTTGAGCGAATATTTTCTAAGTGCCATCGGGTCTTGCCCGGAAAAGTGTCCGACTCGGCTGGTTCCCCGAGTCGGCCCGAACGAGCGAAAATTCGGCCTCTTGCTCTGGAAGTCCTGCCAACTTGAGCGAATATTTTCTAAGTGCCATCGGGTCTTGCCCGGAAAAGTGTCCGACTCGGCTGGTTCCCCGAGTCGGCCAGAAAAAGTGAAAATTCAGCCTCTTCGCCTGGAAGTCCTGCCAACTTGAGCGAATATTTTCTAAGTGCCATCGGGTCTTGCCCGGAAAAGTGTCCGACTCGGCTGGTTCCCCGAGTCGGCCAGAACGAGCGAAAATTCGGCCTCTTGCTCTGGAAGTCCTGCCAACTTGAGCGAATATTTTCTAAGTGCCATCGGGTCTCTCCCGGAAAAGTGTCCGCCTCGTCCGGTTCCCTAGTTCGGCCACGGAATGTGAAAATTCGGCCTCTTGCTCTGGAAGTCCTGCCAACTTGAGCGAATATTTTCTAAGTGCCATCGGGTCTTGCCCGGAAAAGTGTCCGACTCGGCTGGTTCCCTAGTTCGGCCACATAATGTGAAAATTCGGCCTCTTGCTCTGGAAGTCCTGCCAACTTGAGCGAATATTTTCTAAGTGCCATCGGGTCTTGCCCGGAAAAGTGTCCGACTCGGCTGGTTCCCCGAGTCGGCCAGAAAAAGTGAAAATTCGGCCTCTTCGCCTGGAAGTCCTGCCAACTTGAGCGAATATTTTCTAAGTGCCATCGGGTCTTGCCCGGAAAAGTGTCCGACTCGGCTGGTTCCCCGAGTCGGCCAGAAAAAGTGAAAATTCGGCCTCTTGCTCTGGAAGTCCTGCCAACTTGAGCGAATATTTTCTAAGTGCCATCGGGTCTCTCCCGGAAAAGTGTCCGACTCGTCCGGTTCCCTAGTTCGGCCACATAATGTGAAAATTCGGCCTCTTGCTCTGGAAGTCCTGCCAACTTGAGCGAATATTTTCTAAGTGCCATCGGGTCTCTCCCGGAAAAGTGTCCGACTCGGCCGGTTCCCTAGTTCGGCCACATAATGTGAAAATTCGGCCTCTTGCTCTGGAAGTCCTGCCAACTTGAGCGAATATTTTCTAAGTGCCATCGGGTCTCTCCCGGAAAAGTGTCCGCCTCGTCCGGTTCCCTAGTTCGGCCACATAATGTGAAAATTCGGCCTCTTGCTCTGGAAGTCCGACGAACTTTGGCGAATATTTTCTAAGTGCCATCGGGTCTCTCCCGGAAAAGTGTCCGCCTCGTCCGGTTCCCTAGTTCGGCCACGGAATGTAATAATTCGGCCTCTCTGAGGTACCAGGGGAACGCATTTAGGTACCAGGGGTAGTCGCTGAGGTACCAGGGGTATGCATTTAGGTACCAGGGGAGACCACTACGGTCTGTTGGTCCCCCTAGTTAGTGTACTCATCGGTTTACTCCCCTTTCGCAAAATATAGTCGGCACGTATGTGCAGGACTGTTTATTTTTATTTTGAAAAATGTTCTAAGTGCCAACGGAAGCTGGCACACGAACTGTCCGAGCCACGATGGTGCCCAGGCCGGACAGCGACGGCGAAAAAGCCGATGTGTGTTTGATGGAAGTTTCGAATATTTTCAAAGTGCCAACGGCACTTGCGGGGTGATGTGTCCGCCTCGTCTGGTTCCCCAGGTCGGCCAGAAAAAGTGAAAATTCGGCCTCTTCTCCTGGAAGTCCGGCCAAGTTTGGCGAATATTTTCTAAGTGCCAACGGCACTTGCGGGGTGATGTGTCCGCCTCGTCTGGTTCCCCAGGTCGGCCAGAACAAGTGAAAATTCGGCCTCTTCTCCTGGAAGTCTGGCCAAGTTTGGCGAATATTTTCAAAGTGCCAACGGCACTTGCGGGGTGATGTGTCCGCCTCGTCTGGTTCCCCAGGTCGGCCAGAACAAGTGAAAATTCGGCCTCTTCTCCTGGAAGTCTGGCCAAGTTTGGCGAATATTTTCAAAGTGCCAACGTCACTTGCGGGGTGATGTGTCCGCCTCGTCTGGTTCCCCAGGTCGGCCAGAACAAGTGAAAATTCGGCCTCTTCTCCTGGAAGTCTGGCCAAGTTTGGCGAATATTTTCTAAGTGCCAACGACTCAACAGCCGTAAAGTGTCCGCCTCGGCTGGTTCCCCATAACGGCCAGAACAAGTGAAAATTCGGCCTCTTCTCCTGGAAGTCTGGCCAAGTTTGGCGAATATTTTCTAAGTGCCAACGACTCAACCAGCGTAAAGTGTCCGCCTCGGCTGGTTCCCCATAACGGCCAGAACAAGTGAAAATTCGGCCTCTTCTCCTGGAAGTCTGGCCAAGTTTGGCGAATATTTTCTAAGTGCCAACGACTCAACCAGCCTAAAGTGTCCGCCTCGGCTGGTTCCCCAGGTCGGGTACCACAAGTGAAAATTCGGCCTCTTCTCCTGGAAGTCTGGCCAAGTTTGGCGAATATTTTCTGAGTGCCAACGACTCAACCAGCCTAAAGTGTCCGCCTCGGCTGGTTCCCCATAACGGCCACCAAAAGTGAAAATTCGGCCTCTTCTCCTGGAAGTCAAGCCAAGTTTGGCAAATATTTTCTAAGTGCCAACGACTCAACCAGCGCAAAGTGTCCGCCTCGGCTGGTTCCCCATAACGGCCATGAAAAGTGAAAATTCGGCCTCTTCTCCTGGAAGTCAAGCCAAGTTTGGCAAATATTTTCTAAGTGCCAACGACTCAACCAGCGTAAAGTGTCCGCCTCGGCTGGTTCCCCAGGTCGGCCACCAAAAGTGAAAATTCGGCCTCTTCTCCTGGAAGTCTTGCCAAGTTTGGCGAATATTTTCTAAGTGCCAACGACTCAACCAGCGTAAAGTGTCCGCCTCGGCTGGTTCCCCAGGTCGGCCACCAAAAGTGAAAATTCGGCCTCTTCTCCTGGAAGTCAAGCCAAGTTTGGCAAATATTTTCTAAGTGCCAACGACTCAACCAGCGTAAAGTGTCCGCCTCGGCTGGTTCCCCAGGTCGGTCACCAAAAGTGAAAATTCGGCCTCTTCTCCTGGAAGTCTGGCCAAGTTTGGCGAATATTTTCTGAGTGCCAACGACTCAACCAGCCTAAAGTGTCCGCCTCGGCTGGTTCCCCATAACGGCCACCAAAAGTGAAAATTCGGCCTCTTCTCCTGGAAGTCAAGCCAAGTTTGGCAAATATTTTCTAAGTGCCAACGACTCAACCAGCGCAAAGTGTCCGCCTCGGCTGGTTCCCCATAACGGCCATGAAAAGTGAAAATTCGGCCTCTTCTCCTGGAAGTCAAGCCAAGTTTGGCAAATATTTTCTAAGTGCCAACGACTCAACCAGCGTAAAGTGTCCGCCTCGGCTGGTTCCCCAGGTCGGCCACCAAAAGTGAAAATTCGGCCTCTTCTCCTGGAAGTCTTGCCAAGTTTGGCGAATATTTTCTAAGTGCCAACGACTCAACCAGCGTAAAGTGTCCGCCTCGGCTGGTTCCCCAGGTCGGCCACCAAAAGTGAAAATTCGGCCTCTTCTCCTGGAAGTCAAGCCAAGTTTGGCAAATATTTTCTAAGTGCCAACGACTCAACCAGCGTAAAGTGTCCGCCTCGGCTGGTTCCCCAGGTCGGTCACCAAAAGTGAAAATTCGGCCTCTTCTCCTGGAAGTCAAGCCAAGTTTGGCAGATATTTTCTAAGTGCCAACGACTCAACCAGCGTAAAGTGTCCGCCTCGGCTGGTTCCCCAGGTCGGCCACCAAAAGTGAAAATTCGGCCTCTTCTCCTGGAAGTCAAGCCAAGTTTGGCAAATATTTTCTAAGTGCCAACGACTCAACCAGCGTAAAGTGTCCGCCTCGGCTGGTTCCCCATAACGGCCACCAAAAGTGAAAATTCGGCCTCTTCTCCTGGAAGTCAAGCCATGTTTGGCAAATATTTTCTAAGTGCCAACGGCTCTTGAGCCGAAAAGTGTCCGCCTCGGCTGGTTCCCCATAACGGCCACCAAAAGTGAAAATTCGGCCTCTTCTCCTGGAAGTCAAGCCAAGTTTGGCAAATATTTTCTAAGTGCCAACGGCTCTTGAGCCGAAAAGTGTCCGCCTCGGCTGGTTCCCCAGGTCGGCCACCAAAAGTGAAAATTCGGCCTCTTCTCCTGGAAGTCAAGCCAAGTTTGGCAAATATTTTCTAAGTGCCAACGGCTCTTGAGCCGAAAAGTGTCCGCCTCGGCTGGTTCCCGCGGTCGGCCTTCAAAAGCGAAAATTCGGCCTCTTCCCCTGGTAGCCCTGCCAACTTGTGCGAATTTTTTCTAAGTGCCAACGGCTCTTGAGCCGAAAAGTGTCCGCCTCGGCTGGTTCCCTCGGTCGGCCCCAAAAAGCGAAAATTCGGCCTCTCCCTCTTTAGGTACCAGGGGCTGGGGTACCAGGGGGAGGGTGCAGTACCAACTTTGGTCTTCAGGTGCGCCAGAGTACGCTAAATGGTCCCCCTAGTCAGCGTACTCATCAACGATTTACCCCCCTTTCGCAAAATATAGTCAGAACGAGCATGGGGGGCGCATAATTTACCCCACAAAATGAAAGGGCCCGGTGCCGAGCGCTTGGTCATGGCCGCCAGCAGCGCCCCTTGCTCGGTGGGAACACAACACGCAGGGTTGCACAGCACCCTGGAAGGCACAAAGAGAGTGAAAAATTTTCTAAGTGTCACTCTTGACGAAAAATGTCTAAGTGCCTCTCTTGACGAAAAATTTCTAAGTGCCACGCTTGACGAAAAATGTCTAAGTGCCACAGCGCTCGAAAATTTCCTAAGTGCGAGCACGGCTGTGAAATATTCAAAGTACAAGGAACGCTGGCAGAATCTCTCGACGGCCGTCTGCTCCCGGCGGCCGCCGTGAAGTCTCCCCTCCCGGGGACGGCTGTCTGCTCCCGGCAGCCGTCCTTAACCCCCTCCCCACACGTTGGACGAACACCAGCCGAGGGCGAAAGGCTCGCGGTGTGGAAGGATCGTGGCCACGGCTAATCTAGCGATGCCCGCGTTGGACGGTCACACCGCACGACAGAGCGGGGCCTGCATCCGGCGCGAGGCGGCCTTCAGGCACGTGGCTCGAGACGACCTCACCCGCCCTAGCCCGGAGCGGAAAGACTTTGAAATTTTCAAAGTCCAAGGAACACTGGCAGAATGGGAGGACCGGCCGCCTCCTTAAACACAGGCCGGAGAGATGGAGCGGGATCAGCGGCCCGCGCGTTGAGCGAACACCGGCCGAGGGCGAAAGGCTCGCGGTGTGGAAGGATCGTGGCCACGGCTAATCTAGCGATGCCCGCGTCGGACGGTCACACCGCACGACAGAGCGGGGCCTGCATCCGGCGCGAGGCGGCCTTCAGGCACGTGGTTCGAGACGACCTCACCCGCCCTAGCCCGGAGCGGAAAGACTTTGAAATAGTCAAAGTCCAAGGAACACTGGCAGAATCTCTCGACGGCCGTCTGCTCCCGGCGGCCGCCGTGAAGTCTCCCCTCCCGGGGACGGCTGTCTGCTCCCGGCAGCCGTCCATAACCCCCTCCCCACACGTTGGTTGAACATCAGCCGAGGGCGAAAGGCTCGCGGTGTGGAAGGATCGTGGCCACGGCTAATCTAGCGATGCCCGCGTTGGACGGTCACACCGCACGACAGAGCGGGGCCTGCATCCGGCGCGAGGCGGCCTTCAGGCACGTGGTTCGAGACGACCTCACCCGCCCTAGCCCGGAGCGGAAAGACTTTTCAAAGTCCAAGGAACACTGGCAGAATGGGAGGACCGGCCGCCTCCTTAAACACAGGCCGGAGCGACCGAGCGGGATCAGCGGCCCGCGCGCAGGGTCTTTGAAATGTACAAAGTCCTAGGGACAATGGCAGAATCGCTCGACGGCCGTCTGCTCCCGGCGGCCGCGGTGAAGGGACTGTACACCCCACCCGGGGACGGCTGTCTGCTCCCGGCAGCCGTCCTTCCCCCCCACCCCACACGTTGACCGACACCGGCCGAGGGCGAAAGGCTCGCGGTGTGGAAGGATCGTGGCCACGGCTAATCTAGCGATGCCCGCGTTGGACGGTCACACCGCACGACAGAGCGGGGCCTGCATCCGGCGCGAGGCGGCCTTCAGGCACGTGGTTCGAGACGACCTCACCCGCCCTAGCCCGGAGCGAAAAGACTTTGAAATATTCAAAGTCCAAGGAACACTGGCAGAATGGGAGGACCGGCCGCCTCCTTAAACACAGGCCGGAGCGACCGAGCGGGATCAGCGGCCCGCGCGGAGGGTCTTTAAAATGTACAAAGTCCTAGGAACAATGGCAGAATCGCTCGACGGCCGTCTGCTCCCGGCGGCCGCGGTGGAAGGACTGTACACCCCACCCGGGGACGGCTGTCTGCTCCCGGCAGCCGTCCTTCCCCCCCACCCACACGTTGACCGACACCGGCCGAGGGCGAAAGGCTCGCGGTGTGGAAGGATCGTGGCCACGGCTAATCTAGCGATGCCCGCGTTGGACGGTCACACCGCACGACAGAGCGGGGCCGCATCTGGCGCGAGGCGGCCTTCAGGCACGTGGTTCGAGACGACCTCACCCGCCCTAGCCCGGAGCGGAAAGACTTGAAATTTTCAAAGTCCAAGGAACACTGGCAGAATGGGAGGACCGGCCGCCTCCTTAAACACAGGCCGGGCGAAAAATATGCGAATGTTGGGCGGAAAGACTTTGAAATATTCAAAGTCCAAGGAACACTGGCAGAATGGGAGGACCGGCCGCCTCCTTAAACACAGGCCGGGCGAAAAATATGCGAATGTTGGGTCTCATCCAAGAAAGGGAGTTACCGCCGCCTCCTTAAACACAGGCCGGGCGAAAAATATGCGAATGGTCCATCCAAGGAAGGAGGAGCGGCCGCCTCCTTAAACACAGGCCGGAGAGATGGAGCGGGATCAGCGGCCCGCGAACTGAGCGGCCGAGGGCGAAAGGCTCGCGGTGTGGAAGGATCGTGGGCCACGGCTAATCTAGCGATGCCCGCGTTGGACGGTCACACCGCACGACAGAGCGGGGCCTGCATCCGGCGCGAGGCGGCCTTCAGGCACGTGGTTCGAGACGACTTCACCCGCCCTAGCCCGGAGCTGAAACTCTGCGAATGTTAACATCCAAGGATGGAGGCAACGGCCGTCTCGTTAAGCTGAGGCCGGAGGAAAGTCTGCGGATTCGGGGCATCCAAGGCAGATGGAGGTGCCGGCCGCCTCGGTAAACAGAGGCCGGACCGACCGACATGCGACCATGACCCGCCTTGGTAGGGCCCCCACCGGCCCCGGCTAGCGCCGGCGTTGGGTGGACGGTTCCTCCCCACTTGCGGGTCGCCCTCTAGCGCTACGGCCGCCGCGCGAGCGCGCGCTCCGACGCCGCCCCCGCAGGCCTAGCGCGAGCCGTACGGCAGCGAGACCGAGACGCCCCGATTCCACGCACGCACCTAGCGGCCATCAACGGAGGCCGAGCGCGCGATCCGACTCGCGGCACGCCACGTGGGCGTCCGCCGGCCGCGCCGGTCTACCGCG
>NW_028284144.1:12500-32500 GCF_059516105.1 Syngnathus floridae | reverse complement strand
CTTTACGGGACCACGTTCGGCCCGCGGACCAGCCGGCGGGGCTCTCTTGAAAGCTTACCCGCCTTCGCTGGTTCCCCGGTCGGCCGCGAGTAGCGAGAATTCGGCCTCTTCGCCCGGAGCGCGGCTCAACTTTTGCGAAAATGCACTAAGTGCCAAAGCCCATTCATTTACAACGGCGTGTCCGCCAGAGGGCGCATTTCCCGCCGCGGACCGGCCGGCGGGGCTCGTCGGAGAGCGTGTCCGCCTCTGGGTGGTCCTTGCCGGGCGTGGATCGGCGTCCGCTGTCGGTAGGTGACGGGACCACGTTCGGCCCGCGGACCAGCCGGCGGGGCTCCATAGAAAGCTTACCCGCCTTCGCTGGTTCCCCGGTCGGCCACTAGTAGCGAGAATTCGGCCTCTTCACCTGGAGCCCGGAGCGACTTTTGCCAAATTTTTTCTAAGTGCCAAGGGCTCTCGCGCCGCGATGCGTCCGCCTCTGCTGGTTCCCCGGTCGGCCACGAGTGGCGAGAATTCGGCCTCTTCACCTGGAGCGCGGAGCGACTTTTGCCCAATTTTTTCGAAGTGCCAAGGGCTCTTGCGCCGTGATGCGTCCGCCTCTGCTGGTTCCCCGGTCGGCCACGAGTAGCGAGAATTCGGCCTCTTCACCTGGAGCGCGGCTCGACTTTTGCCAATTTTTTTCTAAGTGCCAAGGGCTCTTGCGCCGTGATGCGTCCGCCTCTGCTGGTTCCCCGGTCGGCCGCGAGTGGCGAGAATTCGGCCTCTTCACCCGGAGCCCGGGCCGACTTCCGCCGATATGATCACATCATGATCCTATAGCAAGTGTCGTATAACATGATGTACAAAATAAATATATAAATATTAACATCACCTATAAACATTAAATATATAAATATTAACATCACCTATGAACTTGATGAATACAATGTTTATAACCGAATGCTCATTTTATATTATTTGGCTGTAAATGCGATCATATGTAGTATATATCATGTATTTATCCACGAACCGTTAAAGAGATGTCAAGTGAGGCTACCTTAAGAGAGTCATAGTTACTCCCGCCGTTTACCCGCGTCTGTGCGAGAGGCGGTGTAATTTCTCTCCGTGTCCGCTGGAGGGAGGTATTTCCCCGTTACGACCTCCGGGAAGATCACCGGGACGCGGAGAACGCTTAGCCGGGGCTCTGGAAGCCTCGTTCGGCTTAGAAAGTGAGGTGGAAAGCACTCGGGGAACCGGCTGGGGGTGCTGGGGAAGTTCAGCGGGCCGCGTAAAACGTTTAGCCGGGGCTCTGGAAGCCTTCTCGGGCGTCAAGAGTGAGGAGGAAAGCACCCGTGGAACCGGCTGGAGGTGCTGTGGAAGTTCAGCGGGCCGCGTAAAACGCTTAGCCGGGGCTCTGGAAGCCTCGTTCGGCTTATAAAGTGAGGAGGAAAGCACCCGTGGAACCGGCTGGAGGTGCTGTGGAAGTTCAGCGGGCCGCGTAAAACGCTTAGCCGAGGCTCTGGAAGCCTCGTTCGGCTTAAAGAGTGAGGAGTGAAGCACCCGGAGAACCGGCTGGAAGTGCTGTGGAGGCTCGGCGGGCCGCGTAAAACGCTCAGCCGGGGCTCTGGAAGCCTCCTCGGGGGTCAAGAGTTAGGAGAAAAAGCACCCCCGAGAACCGGCCGGGTCCTCCACGAACCGTGAAAAAGATGTCGAGTGCCGCTACCTTAAGAGAGTCATAGTTACTCCCGCCGTTTGGCCGAAGGTGTATTTACTCGCCGTGTCCGCTGGAGGGAGGTATTTCCCCGCTCCAACGTCACCGGCGGCTTCCGAACGTCTCCCCGAGCGCTCGGAAGTCCGCGCGTGGGGGAGAAGCGGGCCGTGCGAGGTACCGGGTGGAGCTGGACCGTCACCGGGTCCGCTCGTCGTGCGCACCGGCCGCTGGAAGTCGAATAAAGCTCCGCGATCTCATCCGCGGAGCTTGTAAAGTGCAGATCCGCTGGGCTGGAGCTATTTTGGGCCACTTGGCGCGCGCGCACGGCCTCCCGGAGGTGCCGGGTGGAGTGCGCGAGCGCACCGGCCGCTGGAAGTCGCATAAAGCTCCGCGATCTCATCCGCGGTGCTTGTAAACAGCCGATCCGGTCGGCTAGGAGCTATTTTCGGCCACTTGCGCATGCGCACGGCCTCCCGGAGGTTCCGGGCGGCGTGCGAAAGCGCACGGGCCGCTGGAAGTCGAATAATGCTCCGCGATCTCATCCGCGGTGCTTGTAAAGTGCAGATCCGGTCGTCTTGGAGCTATTTTCGGCCACTTGCGCGCGCGCACGGCCTCCCGGAGGTTCCGGGCGGCGTGCGTAAGCGCACGGGCCGCTGGAAGTCGAATAATGCTCCGCGATCTCATCCGCGGTGCTTACAACTAGCCGATCCGGTCGGCCTGGAGCTATTTTCGGCCACTTGGCCCGCGCGCACGGCCTCCCGGCTGTCCCGGTGGTCCCGCTCGCCTCCGCGGACGGTTAAAAAAATCTCAAGTGAGCCTACCTTAAGAGAGTGACAGTTACTCCCGCCGTTTGGCCGCTCAGAGTGCCATCGGACGCGCAGCAACGCGAGTGTGCGCTAAGTGCGAGAGGTGGCGTATTTACCCGCCGTGTCCGCTAGAGGGAGGTATTTCCCCGTTACAAGCTCCGGGAAGATCAGCGGGACGCGGAGAACGCTTAGCCGGGGCTCTGGAAGCCTCCTCGGGCGTCAATAGTTGGGAAGAAAGCACCCCGAGGACCGGCCGGAGCTCCTCCGGACGCTCGGCGGGCCGCGGAAAACGCTTAGCCGGGGCTCTGGAAGCCTCCTCGGGCGTCATGAGTGAGGAGGGAAGCACCCGTGGAACCGGCTGGAGGTGCTGTGGAAGCTCAGCGGGCCGCGTAAAACGCTTAGCCGGGGCTCTGGAAGCCTCCTCGGGGGTCGAGAGTTAGGAGGAAAGCCCCATGAGAACCGGCTGGAGGTGCGGTGGAAGCTCAGCGGGCCGCGTAAAACGCTTAGCCGGGGCTCTGGAAGCCTCCTCGGGCGTCATGAGTGAGGAGGGAAGCACCCGTGGAACCGGCTGGAGGTGCTGTGGAAGCTCAGCGGGCCGCGTAAAACGCTTAGCCGGGGCTCTGGAAGCCTCCTCGGGGGTCGAGAGTTAGGAGAAAAAGCACCCCCGAGAACCGGCCGGGTCGTCCACGAACCGCGAAAAAGATGTCGAGTGCCGCTACCTTAAGAGAGTCATAGTTACTCCCGCCGTTTGGCCGAAGGTGTATTTACTCGCCGTGTCCGCTGGAGGGAGGTATTTCCCCGCTCCAACGTCACCGGCGGCTTCCGAACGTCTCCCCGAGCGCTCGGAAGTCCGCGCGGGGGGGAGAAGCGGGCCGTGCGAGGTACCGGGTGGAGCTGGACCGTCACCGGGTCCGCTCGTCGTGCGCGCCGGCCGCTGGAAGTCGAAAAAAGCTCCGCGATCTCATCCGCGGAGTGCAGATCCGCTGGGCTGGAGCTATTTTGGGCCACTTGGCGCGCGCGCACGGCCTCCCGGAGGTGCCGGGTGGAGTGCGCGAGCGCACCGGCCGCTGGAAGTCGGATAAAGCTCCTTGATCTCATCCGCGGTGCTTGTAAACAGCCGATCCGCTGGGCTGGAGCTATTTTGGGCCACTTGCGCATGCGCACGGCCTCCCGGAGGTGCCGGGTGGAGTGCGCGAGCGCACCGGCCGCTGGAAGTCGGATAAAGCTCCGCGATCTCATCCGCGGAGCTTGTAAAGTGCAGATCCGGTCGGCTAGGAGCTATTTTCGGCCACTTGCGCATGCGCACGGCCTCCCGGAGGTTCCGGGCGGCGTGCGTAAGCGCACCGGCCGCTGGAAGTCGAATAATGCTCCGCGATCTCATCCGCGGAGCTTGTAAAGTGCAGATCCGCTGGGCTGGAGCTATTTTCGGCCACTTGGCCCGCGCGCACGGCCTCCCGGCTGTCCCGGTGGTCCCGGTCGCCTCCGCGGACGGTTAAAAAAAATCTCAGGTGAGCCTACCTTAAGAGAGTGACAGTTACTCCCGCCGTTTGGCCGCTCAAAGTGCCACCGGACGCGCAGCAACGCGAGTGTGCGCTAAGTGCGAGAGCTGGCGTATTTACCCGCCGTGTCCGCTAGAGGGAGGTATTTCCCCGTTACAAGCTCCGGGAAGATCAGCGGGACGCGGAGAACGCTTAGCCGGGGCTCTGGAAGCCTCGGGCGGCTTAGAAAGTGAGGCGGAAAGCACTCGGGGAACCGGCTGGAGGTGCTCTGGAAGTTCAGCGGGCCGCGCAAAACGCTTAGCCGGGGCTGTGGAAGCCTCCTTCGGCTTAGAAAATGAGGCGGAAAGCCTCATGAGAACCGGCTGGAGGTGCGGTGGGAGCTCAGCGGGCCGCGTAAAACGCTTAGCCGAGGCTCTGGAAGCCTCCTCGGGCGTCAAGAGTGAGGAGGAAAGCACCCGGAGAATGACATTTTGATATGATTTGACTATAAATGCGATCATATGTAGTATATATCATATATTTATCCACGAACCGTTCAAAAAAATCTCAAGTGAGCCTACCTTAAGAGAGTGACAGTTACTCCCGCATTTTGGCTACTCAAAGTGCCATCAGACGCGCAGCAACGCGAGTGTGCGCTAAGTGCGAGAGCTGGCGTATTTACCCGCCGTGTCCGCTAGAGGGAGGTAATTCCCCGTTACGACCTCCGGGAAGATCACCGGGACGCGGAGAACGCTTTGCCGGGGCTCTGGAAGCCTCGGGCGGCTTAGAAAGTGAGGAGGAAAGCAGCCGGGGAACCGGCTGGAGGTGCTCTGGAAGTTCAGCGGGCCGCGCAAAACGTTTAGCCGGGGCTCTGGAAGCCTCGGGCGGCTTATTAAGTGAGGAGGAAAGCAGCCGTGGAACCGGCTGGAGGTGCTCTGGAAGCTCAGCGGGCCGCGTAAAACGCTTAGCCGGAGTGCTGGAAGCCTCCTCGGGCGTCAAGAATGAGGAGGAAAGCACCCGTGGAACCGGCTGGAGGTGCTCCGGAAGCTCAGCGGGCCGCGTAAAACGCTTAGCCGGGGCTCTGGAAGCCTCGTTCGGCTTAAACAGTGAGGATGGGAGCACCCGGAGATCCGGCTGGAGGTGCTGTGGAAGCTCAGCGGGCCGCGTAAAACGCTTAGCCGGTGCTCTGGAAGCTCAGCGGGCCGCGTAAAACGTTTAGCCGGGGTGCTGGAAGCCTGGGTCGACTTATAGAGTGAGGAGGAAAGCAGCCGGAGAACCGGCTGGAAGTGCTGTGGAGGCTCGGCGGGCCGCGTAAAATGCTTAACCGGGGCTCTGGAAGCCTCGTTCGGCTGGGAGAGTGAGGAGGAAAGCACCATGAGGACCGGCTGGAGGTCTTCTGGAAGCACAGCGGGCCGTGGAGAACGCTTAGAAGTGCTGGAAGTCGAGTAAGGCTCAGCCATCTCGTCCAAGGTGCTTATAAAGTGCATGTCCGCTCGGCTGGAGGTATTTCCGGCCACCCGGCGCGTGTGCACGGCCTCTGGGTGGCTCCGGGCCGGCCTAGAATTCCGGACCGCGATCGCTAACTCGCGGGACCCTAAATGGCCCGCGGACCAGCCGGCGGGACGTCGGTGACCACCCATCCGCCTCGCGGTGGTCCCCGGCCGGCTAGAATTCCGGACCGCGATCGCTAATTCGCGGGACCCTAAATGGCCCGCGGACCAGCCGGCGGGACCTCGGTGACCACCCATCCGCCTCGCGGTGGTCCCTGGCCGGCTAGAATTCCGGACCGCGATCGCAAACTCGCGGGACCCTAAATGGCCCGCGGACCAGCCGGCGGGACCTCGGTGACCACCCATCCGCCTCGCGGTGGTCCCTGGCCGGCTAGAATTCCGGACCGCGATCGGTAATTCGCGGGACCCTAAATGGCCCGCGGACCATCCGGCGGGACCTCGGTGACCACCCATCCGCCTCGCGGTGGTCCCTGGCCGGCTAGAATTCCGGACCGCGATCGCTAATTCGCGGGACCCTAAATGGCCCGCGGACCAGCCGGCGGGACCTCGGTGAAGACCCATCCGCCTCGCGGTGGTCCCCGGCCGGGTAGAATTCCGGACCGCGATCGGTACCTCGCGGGACCCTAAATGGCCCGCGGACCAGCCGGCGGGACCTCGGTGAAGACCCATCCGCCTCGCGGTGGTCCCCGGCCGGGTAGAATTCCGGACCGCGATCGGTACCTCGCGGGACCCTAAATGGCCCGCGGACCAGCCGGCGGGACCTCGGTGAAGACCCATCCGCCTCGCGGTGGTCCCCGGCCGGCTAGAATTCCGGGCCGCGATCGGTAACTCGCGGGACCCTAAATGGCCCGCGGACCAGCCGGCGGGACCTCGGTGAAGACCCATCCGCCTCGCGGTGGTCCCCGGCCGGCTAGAATTCCGGACCGCGATCGGTAACTCGCGGGACCCTAAATGGCCCGCGGACCAGCCGGCGGGACCTCGGTGACCACCCATCCGCCTTGCGGTGGTCCCTGGCCGGCTAGAATTCCGGACCGCGATCGGTAACTCGCGGGACCCTAAATGGCCCGCGGACCAGCCGGCGGGACCTCGGTGACCACCCATCCGCCTTCGCTGGTTCCCAAGTCGGCTAGAATTCCGGACCGCGATCGCTAACTCGCGGGACCCTAAATGGCCCGCGGACCAGCCGGCGGGACCCACTTGACTTCCTATCCGCCTTCGCTGGTTCCCAAGTCGGCTAGAATTCCGGGCCGCGACCGGTAACTCGCGGGACCCTAAATGGCCCGCGGACCAGCCGGCGGGACCTCGGTGACCACCCATCCGCCTTCGCTGGTTCCCAAGTCGGCTAGAATTCCGGACCGCGATCGCTAACTCGCGGGACCGCAATTGGCCCGCGGACCAGCCGGCGGGACCCACTTGACTTCCCATCCGCCTTCGCTGGTTCCCAAGTCGGCTAGAATTCCGGACCGCGATCGCTAACTCGCGGGACCCTAAATGGCCCGCGGACCAGCCAGCGGGACCCGCTTGACTTCCTATCCGCCTTCGCTGGTTCCCAAGTCGGCTAGAATTCCGGACCGCGATCGCTAACTCGCGGGACCGCAATTGGCCCGCGGACCAGCCGGCGGGACCCGCTCCACTTCCTATCCGCCTTCGCTGGTTCCCAAGTCGGCTAGAATTCCGGACCGCGATCGCTAACTCGCGGGACCCTAAATGGCCCGCGGACCAGCCAGCGGGACCCGCTTGACTTCCTATCCGCCTTCGCTGGTTCCCAAGTCGGCTAGAATTCCGGACCGCGATCGCTAACTCGCGGGACCGCAATTGGCCCGCGGACCAGCCGGCGGGACCCGCTCCACTTCCTATCCGCATTCGCTGGTTCCCAAGTCGGCCACAAATTACGATTATTCGGCCTCTCGCTCTGGAAGTGCCATCGGCACTTGCTCGGAAAAGTGTCCGCCTCTTCTGGTTCCCTAGGTCGGCCGCCAAAAGCGAAAAATCGGCCTCTACCCCGTTTGGGTACCAGGGGTAGGGTGCAGTACCAACTTTGGTCTTCAGGTGCGCCAGAGCGCGATGGTTGGTCCCACTAGTCAGCGTACTCATCGACGGTTTACTCCCCTTTCGCAAAATATAGTGGGCACGTATGTGCAGGACTGTTTATTTTTATTTTGAAAAATTTTCTAAGTGCCAGCGGACGCTGGCACACGACGTGTCCGAGCCACGATGGTGCCCAGGCCGGACAGCGACGGCGAAAAAGCCGATTCTGGAAGTTTCGAATATGCCAACGGCAAAAGCGGCGCGATGTGTCCGCCTCGGCTGGTTCTCCGGTCGGCCAGAAAAAGTGAAAATTCGGCCTCTCGCTCTGGAGGTCCGACGAACTTTGGCGAATATTTTCTAAGTGCCAACGGGTGTTACACCGTAATGTGTCCGACGCGGCTGGTTCCTCCGGTCGGCCAGAAAAAGTGAAAATTCGGCCTCTTGCTCTGGAGGTCCGACGAACTTTGGCGAATATTTTCTAAGTGCCAACGGGTGTTACACCGTAATGTGTCCGACTCGGCTGGTTCCTCCGGTCGGCCCGAACGAGCGAAAATTCGGCCTCTTCGCCTGGAAGTCCGGCCGACTTGGGCGAATATTTTCTAAGTGCCAACGGGTGTTCGGCCGTAATGTGTCCGACTCGGCTGGTTCCCCGAGTCGGCCCGAAGGAGCGAAAATTCGGCCTCTTCGCCTGGAGGTCCAACGAACTTTGGCGAATATTTTCTAAGTGCCAACGGGTGTTACACCGTAATGTGTCCGACTCGGCTGGTTCCTCCGGTCGGCCCGAACGAGCGAAAATTCGGCCTCTTGCTCTGGAAGATCTGCCAACTTGAGCGAATATTTTCTAAGTGCCAACGGGTGTTCGGCCGTAACGTGTCCGACTCGGCTGGTTCCCCGAGTCGGCCCGAACGAGTGAAAATTCGGCCTCTTGCTCTGGAAGTCCTGCCAACTTGAGCGAATATTTTCAAAGTGCCAACGGCTGTTCGGCCGTAACGTGTCCGACTCGGCTGGTTCCCCGAGTCGGCCCGAACGAGTGAAAATTCGGCCTCTTGCTCTGGAAGTCCTGCCAACTTGAGCGAATATTTTCAAAGTGCCAACGGCTGTTCGGCCGTAACGTGTCCGACTCGGCTGGTTCCCCGAGTCGGCCCGAACGAGCGAAAATTCGGCCTCTTGCTCTGGAAGTCCTGCCAACTTGAGCGAATATTTTCTAAGTGCCATCGGGTCTTGCCCGGAAAAGTGTCCGACTCGGCTGGTTCCCCGAGTCGGCCCGAACGAGCGAAAATTCGGCCTCTCGCTCTGGAAGTCCCGCCAACTTGAGCGAATATTTTCTAAGTGCCATCGGGTCTTGCCCGGAAAAGTGTCCGACTCGGCTGGTTCCCCGAGTCGGCCCGAACGAGCGAAAATTCGGCCTCTTGCTCTGGAAGTCCTGCCAACTTGAGCGAATATTTTCTAAGTGCCATCGGGGCTTGCCCGGAAAAGTGTCCGACTCGGCTGGTTCCCCGAGTCGGCCCGAACGAGCGAAAATTCGGCCTCTTGCTCTGGAAGTCCGACGAACTTTGGCGAATATTTTCTAAGTGCCAACGGGTGTTCGGCCGTAACGTGTCCGACTCGGCTGGTTCCCCGAGTCGGCCCGAACGAGTGAAAATTCGGCCTCTTGCTCTGGAAGTCCTGCCAACTTGAGCGAATATTTTCTAAGTGCCATCGGGTCTTGCCCGGAAAAGTGTCCGACTCGGCTGGTTCCCCGAGTCGGCCCGAACGAGCGAAAATTCGGCCTCTTCGCCTGGAAGTCCTGCCAACTTGAGCGAATATTTTCTAAGTGCCATCGGGTCTTGCCCGGAAAAGTGTCCGACTCGGCTGGTTCCCCGAGTCGGCCCGAACGAGCGAAAATTCGGCCTCTTGCTCTGGAAGTCCTGCCAACTTGAGCGAATATTTTCTAAGTGCCATCGGGTCTTGCCCGGAAAAGTGTCCGACTCGGCTGGTTCCCCGAGTCGGCCCGAACGAGCGAAAATTCGGCCTCTTGCTCTGGAAGTCCTGCCAACTTGAGCGAATATTTTCTAAGTGCCATCGGGGCTTGCCCGGAAAAGTGTCCGACTCGGCTGGTTCCCCGAGTCGGCCCGAACGAGCGAAAATTCGGCCTCTTGCTCTGGAAGTCCGACGAACTTTGGCGAATATTTTCTAAGTGCCAACGGGTGTTCGGCCGTAACGTGTCCGACTCGGCTGGTTCCCCGAGTCGGCCCGAACGAGTGAAAATTCGGCCTCTTGCTCTGGAAGTCCTGCCAACTTGAGCGAATATTTTCTAAGTGCCATCGGGTCTTGCCCGGAAAAGTGTCCGACTCGGCTGGTTCCCCGAGTCGGCCCGAACGAGCGAAAATTCGGCCTCTTGCTCTGGAAGTCCTGCCAACTTGAGCGAATATTTTCTAAGTGCCATCGGGTCTTGCCCGGAAAAGTGTCCGACTCGGCTGGTTCCCCGAGTCGGCCCGAACGAGCGAAAATTCGGCCTCTTGCTCTGGAAGTCCTGCCAACTTGAGCGAATATTTTCTAAGTGCCATCGGCTCTTGCCCGGAAAAGTGTCCGACCCGTCCGGTTCCCTAGTTCGGCCACATAATGTGAAAATTCGGCCTCTTGCTCTGGAAGTCCTGCCAACTTGAGCGAATATTTTCTAAGTGCCATCGGGTCTTGCCCGGAAAAGTGTCCGACTCGGCTGGTTCCCCGAGTCGGCCCGAACGAGCGAAAATTCGGCCTCTTGCTCTGGAAGTCCTGCCAACTTGAGCGAATATTTTCTAAGTGCCATCGGGTCTTGCCCGGAAAAGTGTCCGACTCGGCTGGTTCCCCGAGTCGGCCACGGAATGTGAAAATTCGGCCTCTTGCTCTGGAAGTCCTGCCAACTTGAGCGAATATTTTCTAAGTGCCATCGGGTCTTGCCCGGAAAAGTGTCCGACTCGGCTGGTTCCCCGAGTCGGCCCGAACGAGCGAAAATTCGGCCTCTTGCTCTGGAAGTCCTGCCAACTTGAGCGAATATTTTCTAAGTGCCATCGGGTCTTGCCCGGAAAAGTGTCCGACTCGGCCGGTTCCCTAGTTCGGCCACATAATGTGAAAATTCGGCCTCTTGCTCTGGAAGTCCTGCCAACTTGAGCGAATATTTTCTAAGTGCCATCGGGTCTTGCCCGGAAAAGTGTCCGACTCGGCTGGTTCCCCGAGTCGGCCCGAACGAGCGAAAATTCGGCCTCTTGCTCTGGAAGTCCTGCCAACTTGAGCGAATATTTTCTAAGTGCCATCGGGTCTTGCCCGGAAAAGTGTCCGACTCGGCTGGTTCCCCGAGTCGGCCCGAACGAGCGAAAATTCGGCCTCTTGCTCTGGAAGTCCTGCCAACTTGAGCGAATATTTTCTAAGTGCCATCGGGTCTTGCCCGGAAAAGTGTCCGACTCGGCTGGTTCCCTAGTTCGGCCACATAATGTGAAAATTCGGCCTCTTGCTCTGGAAGTCCTGCCAACTTGAGCGAATATTTTCTAAGTGCCATCGGGTCTTGCCCGGAAAAGTGTCCGACTCGGCTGGTTCCCCGAGTCGTCCCGAACGAGCGAAAATTCGGCCTCTCGCTCTGGAAGTCCTGCCAACTTGAGCGAATATTTTCTAAGTGCCATCGGGTCTTGCCCGGAAAAGTGTCCGACTCGGCTGGTTCCCCGAGTCGGCCCGAACGAGCGAAAATTCGGCCTCTTCGCCTGGAAGTCCTGCCAACTTGAGCGAATATTTTCTAAGTGCCATCGGGTCTTGCCCGGAAAAGTGTCCGACTCGGCTGGTTCCCCGAGTCGGCCCGAACGAGCGAAAATTCGGCCTCTTGCTCTGGAAGTCCTGCCAACTTGAGCGAATATTTTCTAAGTGCCATCGGGTCTTGCCCGGAAAAGTGTCCGACTCGGCTGGTTCCCCGAGTCGTCCCGAACGAGCGAAAATTCGGCCTCTCGCTCTGGAAGTCCTGCCAACTTGAGCGAATATTTTCTAAGTGCCATCGGGTCTTGCCCGGAAAAGTGTCCGACTCGGCTGGTTCCCCGAGTCGGCCCGAACGAGCGAAAATTCGGCCTCTTCGCCTGGAAGTCCTGCCAACTTGAGCGAATATTTTCTAAGTGCCATCGGGTCTTGCCCGGAAAAGTGTCCGACTCGGCTGGTTCCCCGAGTCGGCCCGAACGAGCGAAAATTCGGCCTCTTGCTCTGGAAGTCCTGCCAACTTGAGCGAATATTTTCTAAGTGCCATCGGGTCTTGCCCGGAAAAGTGTCCGACTCGGCTGGTTCCCCGAGTCGGCCCGAACGAGCGAAAATTCGGCCTCTTGCTCTGGAAGTCCTGCCAACTTGAGCGAATATTTTCTAAGTGCCATCGGGTCTTGCCCGGAAAAGTGTCCGACTCGGCTGGTTCCCCGAGTCGGCCCGAACGAGCGAAAATTCGGCCTCTTGCTCTGGAAGTCCTGCCAACTTGAGCGAATATTTTCTAAGTGCCATCGGCTCTTGCCCGGAAAAGTGTCCGACCCGTCCGGTTCCCTAGTTCGGCCACATAATGTGAAAATTCGGCCTCTTGCTCTGGAAGTCCTGCCAACTTGAGCGAATATTTTCTAAGTGCCATCGGGTCTTGCCCGGAAAAGTGTCCGACTCGTCTGGTTCCCCGAGTCGGCCCGAACGAGCGAAAATTCGGCCTCTTGCTCTGGAAGTCCTGCCAACTTGAGCGAATATTTTCTAAGTGCCATCGGGTCTTGCCCGGAAAAGTGTCCGACTCGGCTGGTTCCCTAGTTCGGCCACATAATGTGAAAATTCGGCCTCTTGCTCTGGAAGTCCTGCCAACTTGAGCGAATATTTTCTAAGTGCCATCGGGTCTTGCCCGGAAAAGTGTCCGACTCGGCTGGTTCCCCGAGTCGGCCCGAACGAGCGAAAATTCGGCCTCTTGCTCTGGAAGTCCTGCCAACTTGAGCGAATATTTTCTAAGTGCCATCGGGTCTTGCCCGGAAAAGTGTCCGACTCGGCTGGTTCCCCGAGTCGGCCAGAAAAAGTGAAAATTCAGCCTCTTCGCCTGGAAGTCCTGCCAACTTGAGCGAATATTTTCTAAGTGCCATCGGGTCTTGCCCGGAAAAGTGTCCGACTCGGCTGGTTCCCCGAGTCGGCCCGAACGAGCGAAAATTCGGCCTCTTGCTCTGGAAGTCCTGCCAACTTGAGCGAATATTTTCTAAGTGCCATCGGGTCTTGCCCGGAAAAGTGTCCGACTCGGCTGGTTCCCCGAGTCGGCCAGAAAAAGTGAAAATTCAGCCTCTTCGCCTGGAAGTCCTGCCAACTTGAGCGAATATTTTCTAAGTGCCATCGGGTCTTGCCCGGAAAAGTGTCCGACTCGGCTGGTTCCCCGAGTCGGCCAGAACGAGCGAAAATTCGGCCTCTTGCTCTGGAAGTCCTGCCAACTTGAGCGAATATTTTCTAAGTGCCATCGGGTCTCTCCCGGAAAAGTGTCCGCCTCGTCCGGTTCCCTAGTTCGGCCACGGAATGTGAAAATTCGGCCTCTTGCTCTGGAAGTCCTGCCAACTTGAGCGAATATTTTCTAAGTGCCATCGGGTCTTGCCCGGAAAAGTGTCCGACTCGGCTGGTTCCCTAGTTCGGCCACATAATGTGAAAATTCGGCCTCTTGCTCTGGAAGTCCTGCCAACTTGAGCGAATATTTTCTAAGTGCCATCGGGTCTTGCCCGGAAAAGTGTCCGACTCGGCTGGTTCCCCGAGTCGGCCAGAAAAAGTGAAAATTCGGCCTCTTCGCCTGGAAGTCCTGCCAACTTGAGCGAATATTTTCTAAGTGCCATCGGGTCTTGCCCGGAAAAGTGTCCGACTCGGCTGGTTCCCCGAGTCGGCCAGAAAAAGTGAAAATTCGGCCTCTTGCTCTGGAAGTCCTGCCAACTTGAGCGAATATTTTCTAAGTGCCATCGGGTCTCTCCCGGAAAAGTGTCCGACTCGTCCGGTTCCCTAGTTCGGCCACATAATGTGAAAATTCGGCCTCTTGCTCTGGAAGTCCTGCCAACTTGAGCGAATATTTTCTAAGTGCCATCGGGTCTCTCCCGGAAAAGTGTCCGACTCGGCCGGTTCCCTAGTTCGGCCACATAATGTGAAAATTCGGCCTCTTGCTCTGGAAGTCCTGCCAACTTGAGCGAATATTTTCTAAGTGCCATCGGGTCTCTCCCGGAAAAGTGTCCGCCTCGTCCGGTTCCCTAGTTCGGCCACATAATGTGAAAATTCGGCCTCTTGCTCTGGAAGTCCGACGAACTTTGGCGAATATTTTCTAAGTGCCATCGGGTCTCTCCCGGAAAAGTGTCCGCCTCGTCCGGTTCCCTAGTTCGGCCACGGAATGTAATAATTCGGCCTCTCTGAGGTACCAGGGGAACGCATTTAGGTACCAGGGGTAGTCGCTGAGGTACCAGGGGTATGCATTTAGGTACCAGGGGAGACCACTACGGTCTGTTGGTCCCCCTAGTTAGTGTACTCATCGGTTTACTCCCCTTTCGCAAAATATAGTCGGCACGTATGTGCAGGACTGTTTATTTTTATTTTGAAAAATGTTCTAAGTGCCAACGGAAGCTGGCACACACGAACTGTCCGAGCCACGATGGTGCCCAGGCCGGACAGCGACGGCGAAAAAGCCGATGTGTGTTTGATGGAAGTTTCGAATATTTTCAAAGTGCCAACGGCACTTGCGGGGTGATGTGTCCGCCTCGTCTGGTTCCCCAGGTCGGCCAGAAAAAGTGAAAATTCGGCCTCTTCTCCTGGAAGTCCGGCCAAGTTTGGCGAATATTTTCTAAGTGCCAACGGCACTTGCGGGGTGATGTGTCCGCCTCGTCTGGTTCCCCAGGTCGGCCAGAACAAGTGAAAATTCGGCCTCTTCTCCTGGAAGTCTGGCCAAGTTTGGCGAATATTTTCAAAGTGCCAACGGCACTTGCGGGGTGATGTGTCCGCCTCGTCTGGTTCCCCAGGTCGGCCAGAACAAGTGAAAATTCGGCCTCTTCTCCTGGAAGTCTGGCCAAGTTTGGCGAATATTTTCAAAGTGCCAACGTCACTTGCGGGGTGATGTGTCCGCCTCGTCTGGTTCCCCAGGTCGGCCAGAACAAGTGAAAATTCGGCCTCTTCTCCTGGAAGTCTGGCCAAGTTTGGCGAATATTTTCTAAGTGCCAACGACTCAACAGCCGTAAAGTGTCCGCCTCGGCTGGTTCCCCATAACGGCCAGAACAAGTGAAAATTCGGCCTCTTCTCCTGGAAGTCTGGCCAAGTTTGGCGAATATTTTCTAAGTGCCAACGACTCAACCAGCGTAAAGTGTCCGCCTCGGCTGGTTCCCCATAACGGCCAGAACAAGTGAAAATTCGGCCTCTTCTCCTGGAAGTCTGGCCAAGTTTGGCGAATATTTTCTAAGTGCCAACGACTCAACCAGCCTAAAGTGTCCGCCTCGGCTGGTTCCCCAGGTCGGGTACCACAAGTGAAAATTCGGCCTCTTCTCCTGGAAGTCTGGCCAAGTTTGGCGAATATTTTCTGAGTGCCAACGACTCAACCAGCCTAAAGTGTCCGCCTCGGCTGGTTCCCCATAACGGCCACCAAAAGTGAAAATTCGGCCTCTTCTCCTGGAAGTCAAGCCAAGTTTGGCAAATATTTTCTAAGTGCCAACGACTCAACCAGCGCAAAGTGTCCGCCTCGGCTGGTTCCCCATAACGGCCATGAAAAGTGAAAATTCGGCCTCTTCTCCTGGAAGTCAAGCCAAGTTTGGCAAATATTTTCTAAGTGCCAACGACTCAACCAGCGTAAAGTGTCCGCCTCGGCTGGTTCCCCAGGTCGGCCACCAAAAGTGAAAATTCGGCCTCTTCTCCTGGAAGTCTTGCCAAGTTTGGCGAATATTTTCTAAGTGCCAACGACTCAACCAGCGTAAAGTGTCCGCCTCGGCTGGTTCCCCAGGTCGGCCACCAAAAGTGAAAATTCGGCCTCTTCTCCTGGAAGTCAAGCCAAGTTTGGCAAATATTTTCTAAGTGCCAACGACTCAACCAGCGTAAAGTGTCCGCCTCGGCTGGTTCCCCAGGTCGGTCACCAAAAGTGAAAATTCGGCCTCTTCTCCTGGAAGTCTGGCCAAGTTTGGCGAATATTTTCTGAGTGCCAACGACTCAACCAGCCTAAAGTGTCCGCCTCGGCTGGTTCCCCATAACGGCCACCAAAAGTGAAAATTCGGCCTCTTCTCCTGGAAGTCAAGCCAAGTTTGGCAAATATTTTCTAAGTGCCAACGACTCAACCAGCGCAAAGTGTCCGCCTCGGCTGGTTCCCCATAACGGCCATGAAAAGTGAAAATTCGGCCTCTTCTCCTGGAAGTCAAGCCAAGTTTGGCAAATATTTTCTAAGTGCCAACGACTCAACCAGCGTAAAGTGTCCGCCTCGGCTGGTTCCCCAGGTCGGCCACCAAAAGTGAAAATTCGGCCTCTTCTCCTGGAAGTCTTGCCAAGTTTGGCGAATATTTTCTAAGTGCCAACGACTCAACCAGCGTAAAGTGTCCGCCTCGGCTGGTTCCCCAGGTCGGCCACCAAAAGTGAAAATTCGGCCTCTTCTCCTGGAAGTCAAGCCAAGTTTGGCAAATATTTTCTAAGTGCCAACGACTCAACCAGCGTAAAGTGTCCGCCTCGGCTGGTTCCCCAGGTCGGTCACCAAAAGTGAAAATTCGGCCTCTTCTCCTGGAAGTCAAGCCAAGTTTGGCAGATATTTTCTAAGTGCCAACGACTCAACCAGCGTAAAGTGTCCGCCTCGGCTGGTTCCCCAGGTCGGCCACCAAAAGTGAAAATTCGGCCTCTTCTCCTGGAAGTCAAGCCAAGTTTGGCAAATATTTTCTAAGTGCCAACGACTCAACCAGCGTAAAGTGTCCGCCTCGGCTGGTTCCCCATAACGGCCACCAAAAGTGAAAATTCGGCCTCTTCTCCTGGAAGTCAAGCCATGTTTGGCAAATATTTTCTAAGTGCCAACGGCTCTTGAGCCGAAAAGTGTCCGCCTCGGCTGGTTCCCCATAACGGCCACCAAAAGTGAAAATTCGGCCTCTTCTCCTGGAAGTCAAGCCAAGTTTGGCAAATATTTTCTAAGTGCCAACGGCTCTTGAGCCGAAAAGTGTCCGCCTCGGCTGGTTCCCCAGGTCGGCCACCAAAAGTGAAAATTCGGCCTCTTCTCCTGGAAGTCAAGCCAAGTTTGGCAAATATTTTCTAAGTGCCAACGGCTCTTGAGCCGAAAAGTGTCCGCCTCGGCTGGTTCCCGCGGTCGGCCTTCAAAAGCGAAAATTCGGCCTCTTCCCCTGGTAGCCCTGCCAACTTGTGCGAATTTTTTCTAAGTGCCAACGGCTCTTGAGCCGAAAAGTGTCCGCCTCGGCTGGTTCCCTCGGTCGGCCCCAAAAAGCGAAAATTCGGCCTCTCCCTCTTTAGGTACCAGGGGCTGGGGTACCAGGGGGAGGGTGCAGTACCAACTTTGGTCTTCAGGTGCGCCAGAGTACGCTAAATGGTCCCCCTAGTCAGCGTACTCATCAACGATTTACCCCCCTTTCGCAAAATATAGTCAGAACGAGCATGGGGGGCGCATAATTTACCCCACAAAATGAAAGGGCCCGGTGCCGAGCGCTTGGTCATGGCCGCCAGCAGCGCCCCTTGCTCGGTGGGAACACAACACGCAGGGTTGCACAGCACCCTGGAAGGCACAAAGAGAGTGAAAAATTTTCTAAGTGTCACTCTTGACGAAAAATGTCTAAGTGCCTCTCTTGACGAAAAATTTCTAAGTGCCACGCTTGACGAAAAATGTCTAAGTGCCACAGCGCTCGAAAATTTCCTAAGTGCGAGCACGGCTGTGAAATATTCAAAGTACAAGGAACGCTGGCAGAATCTCTCGACGGCCGTCTGCTCCCGGCGGCCGCCGTGAAGTCTCCCCTCCCGGGGACGGCTGTCTGCTCCCGGCAGCCGTCCTTAACCCCCTCCCCACACGTTGGACGAACACCAGCCGAGGGCGAAAGGCTCGCGGTGTGGAAGGATCGTGGCCACGGCTAATCTAGCGATGCCCGCGTTGGACGGTCACACCGCACGACAGAGCGGGGCCTGCATCCGGCGCGAGGCGGCCTTCAGGCACGTGGCTCGAGACGACCTCACCCGCCCTAGCCCGGAGCGGAAAGACTTTGAAATTTTCAAAGTCCAAGGAACACTGGCAGAATGGGAGGACCGGCCGCCTCCTTAAACACAGGCCGGAGAGATGGAGCGGGATCAGCGGCCCGCGCGTTGAGCGAACACCGGCCGAGGGCGAAAGGCTCGCGGTGTGGAAGGATCGTGGCCACGGCTAATCTAGCGATGCCCGCGTCGGACGGTCACACCGCACGACAGAGCGGGGCCTGCATCCGGCGCGAGGCGGCCTTCAGGCACGTGGTTCGAGACGACCTCACCCGCCCTAGCCCGGAGCGGAAAGACTTTGAAATAGTCAAAGTCCAAGGAACACTGGCAGAATCTCTCGACGGCCGTCTGCTCCCGGCGGCCGCCGTGAAGTCTCCCCTCCCGGGGACGGCTGTCTGCTCCCGGCAGCCGTCCATAACCCCCTCCCCACACGTTGGTTGAACATCAGCCGAGGGCGAAAGGCTCGCGGTGTGGAAGGATCGTGGCCACGGCTAATCTAGCGATGCCCGCGTTGGACGGTCACACCGCACGACAGAGCGGGGCCTGCATCCGGCGCGAGGCGGCCTTCAGGCACGTGGTTCGAGACGACCTCACCCGCCCTAGCCCGGAGCGGAAAGACTTTTCAAAGTCCAAGGAACACTGGCAGAATGGGAGGACCGGCCGCCTCCTTAAACACAGGCCGGAGCGACCGAGCGGGATCAGCGGCCCGCGCGCAGGGTCTTTGAAATGTACAAAGTCCTAGGGACAATGGCAGAATCGCTCGACGGCCGTCTGCTCCCGGCGGCCGCGGTGAAGGGACTGTACACCCCACCCGGGGACGGCTGTCTGCTCCCGGCAGCCGTCCTTCCCCCCCACCCCACACGTTGACCGACACCGGCCGAGGGCGAAAGGCTCGCGGTGTGGAAGGATCGTGGCCACGGCTAATCTAGCGATGCCCGCGTTGGACGGTCACACCGCACGACAGAGCGGGGCCTGCATCCGGCGCGAGGCGGCCTTCAGGCACGTGGTTCGAGACGACCTCACCCGCCCTAGCCCGGAGCGAAAAGACTTTGAAATATTCAAAGTCCAAGGAACACTGGCAGAATGGGAGGACCGGCCGCCTCCTTAAACACAGGCCGGAGCGACCGAGCGGGATCAGCGGCCCGCGCGGAGGGTCTTTAAAATGTACAAAGTCCTAGGAACAATGGCAGAATCGCTCGACGGCCGTCTGCTCCCGGCGGCCGCGGTGGAAGGACTGTACACCCCACCCGGGGACGGCTGTCTGCTCCCGGCAGCCGTCCTTCCCCCCCACCCACACGTTGACCGACACCGGCCGAGGGCGAAAGGCTCGCGGTGTGGAAGGATCGTGGCCACGGCTAATCTAGCGATGCCCGCGTTGGACGGTCACAACCGCACGACAGAGCGGGGCCGCATCTGGCGCGAGGCGGCCTTCAGGCACGTGGTTCGAGACGACCTCACCCGCCCTAGCCCGGAGCGGAAAGACTTTGAAATTTTCAAAGTCCAAGGAACACTGGCAGAATGGGAGGACCGGCCGCCTCCTTAAACACAGGCCGGGCGAAAAATATGCGAATGTTGGGCGGAAAGACTTTGAAATATTCAAAGTCCAAGGAACACTGGCAGAATGGGAGGACCGGCCGCCTCCTTAAACACAGGCCGGGCGAAAAATATGCGAATGTTGGGTCTCATCCAAGAAAGGGAGTTACCGGCCGCCTCCTTAAACACAGGCCGGGCGAAAAATATGCGAATGGGTCCATCCAAGGAAGGAGGAGCGGCCGCCTCCTTAAACACAGGCCGGAGAGATGGAGCGGGATCAGCGGCCCGCGAACTGAGCGGCCGAGGGCGAAAGGCTCGCGGTGTGGGAAGGATCGTGGCCACGGCTAATCTAGCGATGCCCGCGTTGGACGGTCACACCGCACGACAGAGCGGGGCCTGCATCCGGCGCGAGGCGGCCTTCAGGCACGTGGTTCGAGACGACTTCACCCGCCCTAGCCCGGAGCTGAAACTCTGCGAATGTTAACATCCAAGGATGGAGGCAACGGCCGTCTCGTTAAGCTGAGGCCGGAGGAAAGTCTGCGGATTCGGGGCATCCAAGGCAGATGGAGGTGCCGGCCGCCTCGGTAAACAGAGGCCGGACCGACCGACATGCGACCATGACCCGCCTTGGTAGGGCCCCCACCGGCCCCGGCTAGCGCCGGCGTTGGGTGGACGGTTCCTCCCCACTTGCGGGTCGCCCTCTAGCGCTACGGCCGCCGCGCGAGCGCGCGCTCCGACGCCGCCCCCGCAGGCCTAGCGCGAGCCGTACGGCAGCGAGACCGAGACGCCCCGATTC
>NW_028284143.1:47500-65000 GCF_059516105.1 Syngnathus floridae | reverse complement strand
GCGGCCGGTCCTCCCATTCTGCCAGTGTTCCTTGGACTTTGAAAATTTCAAAGTCTTTCCGCTCCGGGCTAGGGCGGGTGAGGTCGTCTCGAACCACGTGCCTGAAGGCCGCCTCGCGCCAGATGCGGCCCCGCTCTGTCGTGCGGTGTGACCGTCCAACGCGGGCATCGCTAGATTAGCCGTGGCCACGATCCTTCCACACCGCGAGCCTTTCGCCCTCGGCCGGTGTCGGTCAACGTGTGGGTTTGGGGGGAAGGACGGCTGCCGGGAGCAGACAGCCGTCCCCGGGTGGGGTGTACAGTCCTTCCACCGCGGCCGCCGGGAGCAGACGGCCGTCGAGCGATTCTGCCATTGTTCCTAGGACTTTGTACATTTTAAAGACCCTCCGCGCGGGCCGCTGATCCCGCTCGGTCGCTCCGGCCTGTGTTTAAGGAGGCGGCCGGTCCTCCCATTCTGCCAGTGTTCCTTGGACTTTGAATATTTCAAAGTCTTTTCGCTCCGGGCTAGGGCGGGTGAGGTCGTCTCGAACCACGTGCCTGAAGGCCGCCTCGCGCCGGATGCAGGCCCCGCTCTGTCGTGCGGTGTGACCGTCCAACGCGGGCATCGCTAGATTAGCCGTGGCCACGATCCTTCCACACCGCGAGCCTTTCGCCCTCGGCCGGTGTCGGTCAACGTGTGGGGTGGGGGGGAAGGACGGCTGCCGGGAGCAGACAGCCGTCCCCGGGTGGGGTGTACAGTCCCTTCACCGCGGCCGCCGGGAGCAGACGGCCGTCGAGCGATTCTGCCATTGTCCCTAGGACTTTGTACATTTCAAAGACCCTGCGCGCGGGCCGCTGATCCCGCTCGGTCGCTCCGGCCTGTGTTTAAGGAGGCGGCCGGTCCTCCCATTCTGCCAGTGTTCCTTGGACTTTGAAAAGTCTTTCCGCTCCGGGCTAGGGCGGGTGAGGTCGTCTCGAACCACGTGCCTGAAGGCCGCCTCGCGCCGGATGCAGGCCCCGCTCTGTCGTGCGGTGTGACCGTCCAACGCGGGCATCGCTAGATTAGCCGTGGCCACGATCCTTCCACACCGCGAGCCTTTCGCCCTCGGCCGGTGTCGGTCAACGTGTGGGTTTGGGGGGAAGGACGGCTGCCGGGAGCAGACAGCCGTCCCCGGGTGGGGTGTACAGTCCCTTCACCGCGGCCGCCGGGAGCAGACGGCCGTCGAGCGATTCTGCCATTGTTCCTAGGACTTTGTACATTTTAAAGACCCTCCGCGCGGGCCGCTGATCCCGCTCGGTCGCTCCGGCCTGTGTTTAAGGAGGCGGCCGGTCCTCCCATTCTGCCAGTGTTCCTTGGACTTTGAATATTTCAAAGTCTTTCCGCTCCGGGCTAGGGCGGGTGAGGTCGTCTCGAACCACGTGCCTGAAGGCCGCCTCACGCCGGATGCAGGCCCCGCTCTGTCGTGCGGTGTGACCGTCCAACGTGGGCATCGCTAGATTAGCCGTGGCCACGATCCTTCCACACCGCGAGCCTTTCGCCCTCGGCTGATGTTCGGCCAACGTGTGGGGAGGGGGGGAAGGACGGCTGCCGGGAGCAGACAGCCGTCCCCGGGTGGGGTGTACAGTCCCTTCACCGCGGCCGCCGGGAGCAGACGGCCGTCGAGCGATTCTGCCATTGTTCCTAGGACTTTGTACATTTTAAAGACCCTCCGCGCGGGCCGCTGATCCCGCTCCGTCTCTCCGGCCTGTGTTTAAGGAGGCGGCCGGTCCTCCCATTCTGCCATTGTTCCTTGGACTTGTAAAAGTCTTTCCGCTCCGGGCTAGGGCGGGTGAGGTCGTCTCGAACCACGTGCCTGAAGGCCGCCTCGCGCCGGATGCAGGCCCCGCTCTGTCGTGCGGTGTGACCGTCCAACGCGGGCATCGCTAGATTAGCCGTGGCCACGATCCTTCCACACCGCGAGCCTTTCGCCCTCGGCTGATGTTCGGCCAACGTGTGGGGAGGGGGTTATGGACGGCTGCCGGGAGCAGACAGCCGTCCCCGGGAGGGGAGACTTCACGGCGGCCGCCGGGAGCAGACGGCCGTCGAGAGATTCTGCCAGTGTGTTCCTTGGACTTTGAAAAGTCTTTCCGCTCCGGGCTAGGGCGGGTGAGGTCGCCTCGAACCACGTGCCTGAAGGCCGCCTCGCGCCGGATGCAGGCCCCGCTCTGTCGTGCGGTGTGACCGTCCAACGCGGGCATCGCTAGATTAGCCGTGGCCACGATCCTTCCACACCGCGAGCCTTTCGCCCTCGGCCGGTGTTCGCTCAATGCGCGGGCCGCTGATCCCGCTCCATCTCTCCGGCCTGTGTTTAAGGAGGCGGCCGGTCCTCCCATTCTGCCATTGTTCCTTGGACTTGTAAAAGTCTTTCCGCTCCGGGCTAGGGCGGGTGAGGTCGTCTCGAACCACGTGCCTGAAGGCCGCCTCGCGCCGGATGCAGGCCCCGCTCTGTCGTGCGGTGTGACCGTCCAACGCGGGCATCGCTAGATTAGCCGTGGCCACGATCCTTCCACACCGCGAGCCTTTCGCCCTCGGCTGGTGTTCGGCCAACGTGTGGGGAGGGGGTTAAGGACGGCTGCCGGGAGCAGACAGCCGTCCCCGGGAGGGGAGACTTCACGGCGGCCGCCGGGAGCAGACGGCCGTCGAGCGATTCTGCCAGCGTTCCTTGTACTTTGAATATTTCACAGCCGTGCTCGCACTTAGGAAATTTTCGAGCGCTGTGGCACTTAGAAATTTTTCGTCAAGAGAGGCACTTAGACATTTTTCGTCAAGAGAGGCACTTAGAAAATTTTTCTCTCTCTCTCTGTGTGCCTTCCAGGGTGCTGTGCAACCCTGCGTGTTGTGTTCCCACCGAGCAAGGGGCGCTGCTGGCGGCCATGACCAAGCGCTCGGCACCGGGCCCTTTCATTTTGTGGGGTAAATTATGCGCCCCCCATGCTCGTTCTGACTATATTTTGCGAAAGGGGGGTAAATCGTTGATGAGTACGCTGACTAGGGGGACCATTTAGCGTACTCTGGCGCACCTGAAGACCAAAGTTGGTACTGCACCCTCCCCCTGGTACCCCAGCCCCTGGTACCTAAAGAGGGAGAGGCCGAATTTTCGCTTTTTGGGGCCGACCGAGGGAACCAGCCGAGGCGGACACTTTTCGGCTCAAGAGCCGTTGGCACTTAGAAAAAATTCGCACAAGTTGGCAGGGCTACCAGGGGAAGAGGCCGAATTTTCGCTTTTGAAGGCCGACCGCGGGAACCAGCCGAGGCGGACACTTTTCGGCTCAAGAGCCGTTGGCACTTAGAAAATATTTGCCAAACTTGGCTTGACTTCCAGGAGAAGAGGCCGAATTTTCACTTTTGGTGGCCGACCTGGGGAACCAGCCGAGGCGGACACTTTTCGGCTCAAGAGCCGTTGGCACTTAGAAAATATTTGCCAAACTTGGCTTGACTTCCAGGAGAAGAGGCCGAATTTTCACTTTTGGTGGCCGTTATGGGGAACCAGCCGAGGCGGACACTTTTCGGCTCAAGAGCCGTTGGCACTTAGAAAATATTTGCCAAACATGGCTTGACTTCCAGGAGAAGAGGCCGAATTTTCACTTTTGGTGGCCGTTATGGGGAACCAGCCGAGGCGGACACTTTACGCTGGTTGAGTCGTTGGCACTTAGAAAATATTTGCCAAACTTGGCTTGACTTCCAGGAGAAGAGGCCGAATTTTCACTTTTGGTGGCCGACCTGGGGAACCAGCCGAGGCGGACACTTTACGCTGGTTGAGTCGTTGGCACTTAGAAAATATCTGCCAAACTTGGCTTGACTTCCAGGAGAAGAGGCCGAATTTTCACTTTTGGTGACCGACCTGGGGAACCAGCCGAGGCGGACACTTTACGCTGGTTGAGTCGTTGGCACTTAGAAAATATTTGCCAAACTTGGCTTGACTTCCAGGAGAAGAGGCCGAATTTTCACTTTTGGTGGCCGACCTGGGGAACCAGCCGAGGCGGACACTTACGCTGGTTGAGTCGTTGGCACTTAGAAAATATTCGCCAAACTTGGCAAGACTTCCAGGAGAAGAGGCCGAATTTTCACTTTTGGTGGCCGACCTGGGGAACCAGCCGAGGCGGACACTTTACGCTGGTTGAGTCGTTGGCACTTAGAAAATATTTGCCAAACTTGGCTTGACTTCCAGGAGAAGAGGCCGAATTTTCACTTTTCATGGCCGTTATGGGGAACCAGCCGAGGCGGACACTTTGCGCTGGTTGAGTCGTTGGCACTTAGAAAATATTTGCCAAACTTGGCTTGACTTCCAGGAGAAGAGGCCGAATTTTCACTTTTGGTGGCCGTTATGGGGAACCAGCCGAGGCGGACACTTTAGGCTGGTTGAGTCGTTGGCACTCAGAAAATATTCGCCAAACTTGGCCAGACTTCCAGGAGAAGAGGCCGAATTTTCACTTTTGGTGACCGACCTGGGGAACCAGCCGAGGCGGACACTTTACGCTGGTTGAGTCGTTGGCACTTAGAAAATATTTGCCAAACTTGGCTTGACTTCCAGGAGAAGAGGCCGAATTTTCACTTTTGGTGGCCGACCTGGGGAACCAGCCGAGGCGGACACTTTACGCTGGTTGAGTCGTTGGCACTTAGAAAATATTCGCCAAACTTGGCAAGACTTCCAGGAGAAGAGGCCGAATTTTCACTTTTGGTGGCCGACCTGGGGAACCAGCCGAGGCGGACACTTTACGCTGGTTGAGTCGTTGGCACTTAGAAAATATTTGCCAAACTTGGCTTGACTTCCAGGAGAAGAGGCCGAATTTTCACTTTTCATGGCCGTTATGGGGAACCAGCCGAGGCGGACACTTTTCGGCTCAAGAGCCGTTGGCACTTAGAAAATATTTGCCAAACATGGCTTGACTTCCAGGAGAAGAGGCCGAATTTTCACTTTTGGTGGCCGTTATGGGGAACCAGCCGAGGCGGACACTTTACGCTGGTTGAGTCGTTGGCACTTAGAAAATATTTGCCAAACTTGGCTTGACTTCCAGGAGAAGAGGCCGAATTTTCACTTTTGGTGGCCGACCTGGGGAACCAGCCGAGGCGGACACTTTACGCTGGTTGAGTCGTTGGCACTTAGAAAATATTCGCCAAACTTGGCCAGACTTCCAGGAGAAGAGGCCGAATTTTCACTTGTTGTGGCCGTTATGGGGAACCAGCCGAGGCGGACACTTTACGCTGGTTGGGTCGTTGGCACTTAGAAAATATTCGCCAAACTTGGCCAGACTTCCAGGAGAAGAGGCCGAATTTTCACTTGTTGTGGCCGTTATGGGGAACCAGCCGAGGCGGACACTTTACGCTGGTTGGGTCGTTGGCACTTAGAAAATATTCGCCAAACTTGGCCAGACTTCCAGGAGAAGAGGCCGAATTTTCACTTGTTGTGGCCGTTATGGGGAACCAGCCGAGGCGGACACTTTACGCTGGTTGGGTCGTTGGCACTTAGAAAATATTCGCCAAACTTGGCTTGACTTCCAGGAGAAGAGGCCGAATTTTCACTTATGGTGGCCGTTATGGGGAACCAGCCGAGGCGGACACTTTACGCTGGTCGAGTCGTTGGCACTTAGAAAATATTCGCCAAACTTGGCCAGACTTCCAGGAGAAGAGGCCGAATTTTCACTTGTTCTGGCCGACCTGGGGAACCAGACGAGGCGGACACATCACCCCGCAAGTGCCGTTGGCACTTTGAAAATATTCGCCAAACTTGGCCAGACTTCCAGGAGAAGAGGCCGAATTTTCACTTGTTCTGGCCGACCTGGGGAACCAGACGAGGCGGACACATCACCCCGCAAGTGCCGATGGCACTTAGAAAATATTCGCCAAACTTGGCCGGACTTCCAGGAGAAGAGGCCGAATTTTCGCTTTTTCTGGCCGACCTGGGGAACCAGACGAGGCGGACACATCACCCCGCAAGTGCCGTTGGCACTTTGAAAATATTCGCCAAACTTGGCCGGACTTCCAGGAGAAGAGGCCGAATTTTCACTTGTTCTGGCCGACCTGGGGAACCAGACGAGGCGGACACATCACCCCGCAAGTGCCGTTGGCACTTTGAAAATATTCGCCAAACTTGGCCGGACTTCCAGGAGAAGAGGCCGAATTTTCACTTTTTCTGGCCGACCTGGGGAACCAGACGAGGCGGACACATCACCCCGCAAGTGCCGTTGGCACTTTGAAAATATTCGAAACTTCCATCAAACACACATCGGCTTTTTCGCCGTCGCTGTCCGGCCTGGGCACCATCGTGGCTCGGACAGTTCGTGTGCCAGCTTCCGTTGGCACTTAGAACATTTTTCAAAATAAAAATAAACAGTCCTGCACATACGTGCCGACTATATTTTGCGAAAGGGGAGTAAACCGATGAGTACACTAACTAGGGGGACCAACAGACCGTAGTGGTCTCCCCTGGTACCTAAATGCATACCCCTGGTACCTCAGCGACTACCCCTGGTACCTAAATGCGTACCCCTGGTACCTCAGAGAGGCCGAATTTTCACATTCCGTGGCCGAACTAGGGAACCGGACGAGGCGGACACTTTTCCGGGAGAGACCCGATGGCACTTAGAAAATATTCGCTCAAGTTGGCAGGACTTCCAGAGCAAGAGGCCGAATTTTCACATTATGTGGCCGAACCGGGGAACCAGCCGAGTCGGACACTTTTCCGGGAGAGACCCGATGGCACTTAGAAAATATTCGCTCAAGTTGGCAGGACTTCCAGAGCAAGAGGCCGAATTTTCACATTATGTGGCCGAACTAGGGAACCGGACGAGTCGGACACTTTTCCGGGCAAGACCCGATGGCACTTAGAAAATATTCGCTCAAGTTGGCAGGACTTCCAGAGCAAGAGGCCGAATTTTCACATTATGTGGCCGAACTAGGGAACCGGACGAGTCGGACACTTTTCCGGGCAAGACCCGATGGCACTTAGAAAATATTCGCTCAAGTTGGCAGGACTTCCAGAGCAAGAGGCCGAATTTTCACTCGCTCGGGCCGACTCGGGGAACCAGCCGAGTCGGACACTTTTCCGGGCAAGACCCGATGGCACTTAGAAAATATTCGCTCAAGTTGGCAGGACTTCCAGAGCAAGAGGCCGAATTTTCACTCGTTCGGAGCCGACTCGGGGAACCAGCCGAGTCGGACACTTTTCCGGGCAAGACCCGATGGCACTTAGAAAATATTCGCTCAAGTTGGCAGGACTTCCAGAGCAAGAGGCCGAATTTTCACATTATGTGGCCGAACTAGGGAACCGGACGAGTCGGACACTTTTCCGGGCAAGACCCGATGGCACTTAGAAAATATTCGCTCAAGTTGGCAGGACTTCCAGAGCAAGAGGCCGAATTTTCACTCGTTCGGGCCGACTCGGGGAACCAGCCGAGTCGGACACTTTTCCGGGCAAGACCCGATGGCACTTAGAAAATATTCGCTCAAGTTGACAGGACTTCCAGAGCGAGAGGCCGAATTTTCACTCGGTCGGGCCGACTCGGGGAACCAGACGAGTCGGACACTTTTCCGGGCAAGACCCGTTGGCACTTAGAAAATATTCGCTCAATTTGGCAGGACTTCCAGAGCAAGAGGCCGAATTTTCACTCGTTTGGGCCGACTCGGGGAACCAGCCGAGTCGGACACTTTTCCGGGCAAGACCCGATGGCACTTAGAAAATATTCGCTCAAGTTGACAGGACTTCCAGAGCGAGAGGCCGAATTTTCACTCGGTCGGGCCGACTCGGGGAACCAGACGAGTCGGACACTTTTCCGGGCAAGACCCGTTGGCACTTAGAAAATATTCGCTCAATTTGGCAGGACTTCCAGAGCAAGAGGCCGAATTTTCGCTCGTTCGGGCCGACTCGGGGAACCAGCCGAGTCGGACACTTTTCCGGGCAAGACCCGATGGCACTTAGAAAATATTCGCTCAAGTTGGCAGGACTTCCAGAGCAAGAGGCCGAATTTTCGCTCGTTCGGGCCGACTCGGGGAACCAGCCGAGTCGGACACTTTTCCGGGCAAGACCCGATGGCACTTAGAAAATATTCGCTCAAGTTGGCAGGACTTCCAGAGCAAGAGGCTGAATTTTCACTTTTTCTGGCCGACTCGGGGAACCAGCCGAGTCGGACACTTTTCCGGGCAAGACCCGATGGCACTTAGAAAATATTCGCTAAAGTTGGCAGGACTTCCAGAGCAAGAGGCCGAATTTTCGCTCGTTCGGACCGACTCGGGGAACCAGCCGAGTCGGACACGTTACGGCCGAACAGCCGTTGGCACTTAGAAAATATTCGCTCAAGTTGGCAGGACTTCCAGAGCGAGAGGCCGAATTTTCGCTCGTTCGGGCCGACTCGGGGAACCAGCCGAGTCGGACACTTTTCCGGGCAAGACCCGATGGCACTTAGAAAATATTCGCTCAAGTTGGCAGGACTTCCAGAGCGAGAGGCCGAATTTTCGCTCGTTCGGGCAGACTCGGGGAACCAGCCGAGTCGGACACATTACGGCCGAACACCCGTTGGCACTTAGAAAATATTAGCTCAAGTCGGCCGGACTTCCAGGCGAAGAGGCCGAATTTTCACTTTTTCTGGCCGACTCGGGGAACCAGCCGAGTCGGACACATTTCGGCGTAACACCCGTTGGCACTTAGAAAATATTCGCCCAAGTCGGCCGGACTTCCAGGCGAAGAGGCCGAATTTTCGCTCGTTCGGGCCGACCGGAGGAACCAGCCGAGTCGGACACATTACGGTGTAACACCCGTTGGCACTTAGAAAATATTCGCCAAAGTTCGTTGGACCTCCAGGCGAAGAGGCCGAATTTTCGCTCGTTCGGGCCGACTCGGGGCACCAGCCGAGTCGGACACATTACGGCCGAACACCCGTTGGCACTTAGAAAATATTCGCCAAAGTTCGTCGGACTTCCAGGCGAAGAGGCCGAATTTTCGCTCGTTCGGGCCGACTCGGGGAACCAGCCGAGTCGGACACATTTCGGCGCAACACCCGTTGGCACTTAGAAAATATTCGCCAAAGTTCGTCGGACTTCCAGGCGAAGAGGCCGAATTTTCGCTCGTTCGGGCCGACTCGGGGAACCAGCCGAGTCGGACACATTTCGGCGCAACACCCGTTGGCACTTAGAAAATATTCGCCAAAGTCGGCCGGACTTCCAGGCGAAGAGGCCGAATTTTCGCTCGTTCGGGCCGACTCGGGGAACCAGCCGAGTCGGACACATTTCGGCGCAACACCCGTTGGCACTTAGAAAATATTCGCCAAAGTCGGCCGGACTTCCAGGCGAAGAGGCCGAATTTTCGCTCGTTCGGGCCGACTCGGGGAACCAGCCGAGTCGGACACATTTCGGCGCAACACCCGTTGGCACTTAGAAAATATTCGCCAAAGTTCGTCGGACCTCCAGAGCGAGAGGCCGAATTTTCACTTTTTCTGGCCGACCGGAGAACCAGCCGAGGCGGACACATCACGCCGCTTTTGCCGTTGGCATATTCGAAACTTCCAGAATCGGCTTTTTCGCCGTCGCTGTCCGGCCTGGGCACCATCGTGGCTCGGACACGTCGTGTGCCAGCGTCCGCTGGCACTTAGAAAATTTTTCAAAATAAAAATAAACAGTCCTGCACATACGTGCCCACTATATTTTGCGAAAGGGGAGTAAACCGTCGATGAGTACGCTGACTAGTGGGACCAACCATCGCGCTCTGGCGCACCTGAAGACCAAAGTTGGTACTGCACCCTACCCCTGGTACCCAAACGGGGTAGAGGCCGATTTTTCGCATTTGGCGGCCGACCTAGGGAACCAGAAGAGGCGGACACTTTTCCGAGCAAGTGCCGATGGCACTTCCAGAGCGAGAGGCCGAATAATCGTAATTTGTGGCCGACTTGGGAACCAGCGAAGGCGGATAGGAAGTGGAGCGGGTCCCGCCGGCTGGTCCGCGGGCCAATTGCGGTCCCGCGAGTTAGCGATCGCGGTCCGGAATTCTAGCCGACTTGGGAACCAGCGAAGGCGGATAGGAAGTGGATTGGGTCCCGCCGGCTGGTCCGCGGGCCAATTGCGGTCCCGCGAGTTAGCGATTGCGGTCCGGAATTCTAGCCGACTTGGGAACCAGCGAAGGCGGATAGGAAGTCAAGTGGGTCCCGCCGGCTGGTCCGCGGGCCAATTGCGGTCCCGCGAGTTAGCGATCGCGGTCCGGAATTCTAGCCGACTTGGGAACCAGCGAAGGCGGATAGGAAGTCAAGCGGGTCCCGCCGGCTGGTCCGCGGGCCAATTGCGGTCCCGCGAGTTAGCGATCGCGGTCCGGAATTCTAGCCGGCCGGGGACCACCGCGAGGCGGATGGGTGGTCACCGAGGTCCCGCCGGCTGGTCCGCGGGCCATTTAGGGTCCCGCGAGTTACCGATCGCGGTCCGGAATTCTACCCGGCCAGGGACCACCGCGAGGCGGATGGGTGGTCACCGAGGTACCGCCGGCTGGTCCGCGGGCCATTTAGGGTCCCGCGAGGTACCGATCGCGGTCCGGAATTCTACCCGGCCAGGGACCACCGCGAGGCGGATGGGTCTTCACCGAGGTCCCGCCGGCTGGTCCGCGGGCCATTTAGGGTCCCGCGAGTTACCGATCGCGGTCCGGAATTCTACCCGGCCGGGGACCACCGCGAGGCGGATGGGTGGTCACCGAGGTCCCGCCGGCTGGTCCGCGGGCCATTTAGGGTCCCGCGAGGTACCGATCGCGGTCCGGAATTCTACCCGGCTGGGGACCACCGCGAGGCGGATGGGTCTTCACCGAGGTCCCGCCGGCTGGTCCGCGGGCCATTTAGGGTCCCGCGAGTTACCGATCGCGGTCCGGAATTCTACCCGGCCGGGGACCACCGCGAGGCGGATGGGTGGTCACCGAGGTCCCGCCGGCTGGTCCGCGGGCCATTTAGGGTCCCGCGAGGTACCGATCGCGGTCCGGAATTCTACCCGGCTGGGGACCACCGCGAGGCGGATGGGTCTTCACCGAGGTCCCGCCGGCTGGTCCGCGGGCCATTTAGGGTCCCGCGAGTTACCGATCGCGGTCCGGAATTCTAGCCGGCCGGGGACCACCGCGAGGCGGATGGGTCTTCACCGAGGTCCCGCCGGCTGGTCCGCGGGCCATTTAGGGTCCCGCGAGGTACCGATCGCGGTCCGGAATTCTAGCCGGCCAGGGACCACCGCGAGGCGGATGGGTCTTCACCGAGGTCCCGCCGGATGGTCCGCGGGCCATTTAGGGTCCCGCAAATTACCGATCGCGGTCCGGAATTCTAGCCGGCAAGGGACCACCGCGAGGCGGATGGGTGGTCACCGAGGTCCCGCCGGCTGGTCCGCGGGCCATTTAGGGTCCCGCGAATTACCGATCGCGGTCCGGAATCCACGCCGGCCAGGGACCACCGCGAGGCGGATGGGTCTTCACCGAGGTCCCGCCGGCTGGTCCGCGGGCCATTTAGGGTCCCGCGAATTACCGATCGCGGTCCGGAATTCTAGCCGGCCGGGGACCACCGCGAGGCGGATGGGTGGTCACCGAGGTCCCGCCGGCTGGTCCGCGGGCCAATTGCGGTCCCGCGAGTTAGCGATCGCGGTCCGGAATTCTACCCGGCCGGGGACCACCGCGAGGCGGATGGGTGGTCACCGACGTCCCGCCGGCTGGTCCGCGGGCCAATTGCGGTCCCGCGAGTTACCGATCGCGGTCCGGAATTCTACCCGGCCGGGGACCACCGCGAGGCGGATGGGTGGTCACCGACGTCCCGCCGGCTGGTCCGCGGGCCATTTAGGGTCCCGCGAGTTACCGATCGCGGTCCGGAATTCTAGCCGGCCGGGGACCACCGCGAGGCGGATGGGTCTTCACCGAGGTCCCGCCGGCTGGTCCGCGGGCCATTTAGGGTCCCGCGAATTACCGATCGCGGTCCGGAATTCTAGCCGGCCGGGGACCACCGCGAGGCGGATGGGTGGTCACCGAGGTCCCGCCGGCTGGTCCGCGGGCCAATTGCGGTCCCGCGAGTTAGCGATCGCGGTCCGGAATTCTACCCGGCCGGGGACCACCGCGAGGCGGATGGGTGGTCACCGACGTCCCGCCGGCTGGTCCGCGGGCCAATTGCGGTCCCGCGAGTTAGCGATCGCGGTCCGGAATTCTACCCGGCCGGGGACCACCGCGAGGCGGATGGGTGGTCACCGACGTCCCGCCGGCTGGTCCGCGGGCCATTTAGGGTCCCGCGAGTTAGCGGTCGCGGCCCGGAATTCTAGCCGGCCCGGAGCCACCCAGAGGCCGTGCACAGGCGCCGGGTGGCCGGAAATACCTCCAGCCGAGCGGACATGCACTTTATAAGCACCTTGGACGAGATGGCTGAGCCTTACTCGACTTCCAGCACCCCGGCTAAGCGTTCTCCACGGCCCGCTGTGCTTCTAGAAGACCTCCAGACGGTCCTCATGGTACTTTCCTCCTCACTCTCCCAGGCGGCCCAGGCTTCCAGCACCCCGGCTAAGCGTCATACACGGCCCGCTGTGCTTCCAGAAGACCTCCAGACGGTCCTCATGGTGCTTTCCTCCTCACTCTCCCAGCCGAACGAGGCTTCCAGAGCCCCGGTTAAGCATTTTACGCGGCCCGCCGAGCCTCCACAGCACCTCCAGCCGGTTCTCCGGGTGCTCCCATCCTCACTGTTTAAGCCGAACGAGGCTTCCAGAGCCCCGGCTAAGCGTTTTACGCGGCCCGCTGGACTTCCACAGCACCTCCAGCCGGTTCTCCGGGTGCTTCCCTCCTCACTCTTGACGCCCGAGGAGACTTCCAGCACCCCGGCTAAGCGTTTTACGCGGCCCGCTGAGCTTCCAGAGCACCTCCAGCCGGTTCTCATGATGCATTCCTCCTCACTCTTTTAGCCGAACGAGGCTTCCAGCACCCCGGCTAAGCGTTTTCCACGACCCGCCGAGCTTCCACAGCACCTCCAGCCGGTTCCCCGAGTGCTTTCCTCCTCACTGTTTAAGCCGAACGAGGCTTCCAGAGCCCCGGCTAAGCGTTTTACGCGGCCCGCCGAGCTTCCAGAGCACCTCCAGCCGGTCCCCCCGATGCTTTCCTCCTCACTCTTGACGCCCGAGGAGGCTTCCAGAGCCCCGGCTAAGCGTTCTCCGCGTCCCGCTGATCTTCCCGGAGGTCGTAACGGGGAAATACCTCCCTCCAGCGGACACGGAGAGAAATTACACCGCCTCTCGCACAGAGGCGGGTAAACGGCGGGAGTAACTATGACTCTCTTAAGGTAGCCCGACTTGACATCTTTTTAACGGTTCGTGGATAAATACATGATATATACTACATATGATCGCATTTACAGCCAAATAATACAAAGTGACCATTCGGTTATAAACATTGTATTCATAATGTTTATAGGTGATGTTAATATTTATATATTTAATGTTTATAGGTGATGTTAATATTTATATATTTAATGTTTATAGGTCATGTTAATATTTATATATTTATTTTGTACATCATGTTATAGTTGTACGACACTTGCTATAGGATCATGATGTGATCATATCGGCGGAAGTCGGCCCGGGCTCCGGGTGAAGAGGCCGAATTCTCGCCACTCGCGGCCGACCGGGGAACCAACAGAGGCGGACGGATCGCGGCGCGAGAGCCCTTGGCACTTAGAAAAAATTTGGCAAAAGTCGCTCCGGGCTCCGGGTGAAGAGTCCGAATTCTCGCCACTCGTGGCCGACCAGGGAACCAGCGAAGGCGGGCAAGCTCTCAAGAGAGCCCCGCCGGCTGGTCAGCGGCGGGAAATGCGCCCTCTGGCGGACACGCCGTTGTAAATGAATGGGCTTTGGCACTTAGTGCATTTTCGCTGAAGTTGAGCCGCGCTCCGGGCGAAGAGGCCGAATTCTCGCCAGTCGTGGCCGACCAGGGAACCAGCAAAGGCGGGTAAGCTTTCAAGAGAGCCCCGCCGGCTGGTCCGCGGGCCATTTAGGGTCCCGCGAGTTAGCGACCGCGGCCCGGAATTCTGGCCGACTTGGGAACCAGCGAAGGCGGATAGGAAGTCAAGCTAGTCCCGCCGGCTGGTCCGCGGGCCATTTAGGGTCCCGCGAGTTACCGGTCGCGGCCCGGAATTCTGGCCGACTTGGGAACCAGCGAAGGCGGATGGGTGGTCACCGAGGTCCCGCCGGCTGGTCCGCGGGCCATTTAGGGTCCCGCAAGTTAGCGATCGCGGTCCGGAATTCTAACCGGCCGGGGACCACCGCGAGGCGGATGGGTCTTCACCGAGGTCCCGCCGGCTGGTCCGCGGGCCATTTAGGGTCCCGCGAGTTAGCGATCGCGGTCCGGAATTCTAGCCGGCCGGGAACCACCGCGAGGCGGATGGGTGCTCACCGAGGTCCCGCCGGCTGGTCCGCGGGCCATTTAGGGTCCCGCGAGTTACCGATCGCGGTCCGGAATTCTACCCGGCCAGGGACCACCGCGAGGCGGATGGGTCTTCACCGAGGTCCCGCCGGCTGGTCCGCGGGCCATTTAGGGTCCCGCGAGGTACCGATCGCGGTCCGGAACTCTAGCCGGCCGGGGACCACCGCGAGGCGGATGGGTCTTCACCGAGGTCCCGCCGGCTGGTCCGCGGGCCATTTAGGGTCAAATCATATCAAAATGTCATTCTCCGGGTGCGTTCCTCCTCGCTTCGTAAGCCGAACGAGGCTTCCAGAGCCCCGGTTAAGCGTTTTACGCGGCCCGCCGAGCCTCCACAGCACCTCCAGCCGGTTCTCATGAGGCTTTCCTCCTAACTCTTGACGCCCGAGGAGGCTTCCAGAGCCTCGGCTAAGTGTTTTACGCGGCCCGCTGGACTTCCACAGCACCTCCAGCCGGTTCTTATGATGATTTCCTCCTCACTCTTGACGCCCGAGGAGGCTTCCAGCGCCCCGGCTAAGCGTTTTACGCGGCCCGCTGAGCTTCCAGAGCACCTCCAGCCGGTTCCACGGGTGCTTTCCTCCTCACTCTTGAAGCCCGAGGAGGCTTCCAGAGCCTCGGCTAAGCGTTTTACGCGGCCCGCTGAGCTTCCACAGCACCTCCAGCCGGTTCTCATGATGCATTCCTCCTCACTCTTTAAGCCGAACGAGGCTTCCAGAGCCTCGGCTAAGCGTTTTACGCGGCCCGCTGGACTTCCACAGCACCCCCAGCCGGTTCTTATGATGCTTTCCTCCTAACTCTTGACGCCCGAGGAGGCTTCCAGCACCCCGGCTAAGCGTTTTACGCGGCCCGCCGAGCTTCCACAGCACCTCCAGCCGGTTCTCATGAGGCTTTCCTCCTAACTCTTGACGCCCGAGGAGGCTTCCAGAGCCTCGGCTAAGCGTTTTACGCAGCCCACTGAGCTTCCACAGCACCTCCAGCCGGTTCCCCCAGTACTTTCCTCCTCACTCTTTAAGCCGAACGAGGCTTCCAGAGCCCCGGCTAAGCGTTTTACGCGGCCCGCTGGACTGCCAGAGCACCCCCAGCCGGCCCTCACAATGCTTTCCTCCTAACTCTTGACGCCCGAGGAGGCTTCCAGAGCCCCGGCTAAACGTTTTACGCGGTCCGCTGAACTTCCAGAGCACCTCCAGCCGGTTCCCCGGCTGCTTTCCTCCTCACTTTCTAAGCCGAACGAGGCTTCCAGAGCCCCGGCTAAACGTTTTACGCGGCCCGCTGAGCTTCCACAGCACCTCCAGCCGGTTCCACGGGTGCTTTCCTCCTCACTCTTGACGCCCGAGGAGACTTCCAGCACCCCGGCTAAGCGTTTTACGCGGCCCGCTGAGCTTCCAGAGCACTTCCAGCCGGTTCTCCGGGTGCTTCACTCCTCACTCTTTAAGCCGAACGAGGCTTCCAGAGCCTCGGCTAAGCGTTTTACGCGGCCCGCTGGACTTCCAGAGCACCTCCAGCCGGTTCTCATGATGCATTCCTCCTCACTTTCTAAGCCGAACGAGGCTTCCAGAGCCCCGGCTAAGCGTTTTACGCGGCCCGCTGAGCTTCCAGAGCACCTCCAGCCGGTTCCCCGGGTGCATTCCTCCTAACTTTCTAAGCCGAACGAGGCTTCCAGAGCCCCGGCTAAACGTTTTACGCGGCACGCTGAGCTTCCAGAGCACCTCCAGCCGGTTCCCCGGGTGCATTCCTCCTCACTTTCGAAGCCGAACGAGGCTTCCAGAGCCCCGGCTAAGCGTTTTACGCGGCCCGCTGAACTTCCACAGCACCTCCAGCCGGTTCTCCGGGTGCTCCCATCCTCACTGTTTAAGCCGAACGAGGCTTCCAGAGCCCCGGCTAAGCGTTTTACGCGGCCCGCCGAGCTTCCACCGCACCTCCAGCCGGTTCTCATGTTGCATTCCTCCTCACTCTTGACGCCCGAAGAGGCTTCCAGAGCCCCGGCTAAGCGTTTTACGCAGCCCGCTGAGCTTCCACAGCACCTCCAGCCGGTTCCCCGGGTGCTTTCCTCCTCACTGTTTAAGCCGAACGAGGCTTCCAGAGCCCCGGCTAAGCGTTTTACGCGGCCCGCCGAGCTTCCACCGCACCTCCAGCCGGTTCCCCGAGTGCTTTCCACCTCACTTTCTAAGCCGAACGAGGCTCCCAGCACCCCGGCTAAGCGTTCTCCGCGTCCGGGTGATCTTCCCGGAGCTTGTAACGGGGAAATGCCTCCCTCCAGCGGACACGGAGAGAAATTACACCGCCTCTCGCACAGAGGCGGGTAAACGGCGGGAGTAACTATGACTCTCTTAAGGTAGCCTGACTTGACATCTCTTTAACGGTTCGTGGATAAATACATGATATATACAACTTATGCTCGCATTTACAGCCAAATAATACAAAATGAGCATTCGGTTATAAACATGGTATTCATAATGTTTATAGGTGATGTTAATATTTATATGTTTAATGTTTATAGGTGATGTTAATATTTATATATTTAATGTTTATAGGTGATGTTAATATTTATATATTTATTTTGTACATCATGTTACAGTTATACGACACTCGCTATTGGATCATGATGTGATCATGTCGGCGGGAGTCGGCCCGGGCTCCGGGTGAAGAGGCCGAATTCTCGCCACTCGCGGCCGACCGGGGAACCAGCAGAGGCGGACGCATCGCGGCGCGAGAGCCCTTGGCACTTAGAAAAAAATTGGCAAAAGTCGCTCCGGGCTCCAGGTGAAGAGGCCGAATTCTCGCCACTCGCGGCCGACCGGGGAACCAGCAGAGGCGGACGCATCGCGGCGCGAGAGCCCTTGGCACTTAGAAAAAATTTGGCAAAAGTCGCTCCGCGCTCCAGGTGAAGAGGCCGAATTCTCGCCACTCGCGGCCGACCGGGGAACCAGCGAAGGCGGGTAAGCTTTCTATGGAGCCCCGCCGGCTGGTCCGCGGGCCGAACGGGGTCCCGTCACCTACCGACAGCGGACGCCGACCCACGCCCGGCAGGAACCACCGAGAGGCGGACACGCTCTCCGACGAGCCCCGCCGGCCGGTCCGCGGCGGGAAATGCGCCCT
>NW_028284143.1:40000-42500 GCF_059516105.1 Syngnathus floridae | reverse complement strand
CCCCTACCTCAAAGCGGATGGTCACATCCAGAACCAGAACGGTTTCTCCCTTTTTGCACACCAAGTCGGGAATTCTGACACCTCCATCAGGCGCCACCACGTGCAGCTGCCTGATCACTTCCCAGCCACGCCGTTCTGCCTCTGTGGCCACGAGCTCGCACACCTTGTTGTGGCGTCGTATCCTGCTACGCTGCACGGCAGCGCACTGACCCAAGATGTGCGAACATGTCTCCAACCCAGCATCGCAACGCCTGCATGCTGTTCCCAGTCCGGGTCTACCCCTCGCTCGGAACTCCCGGGTAGGGTACACACCAGCTCTCAGTGCGAGTGCTACCAGATAGTGTCTCTGACGAAACCTCACAGCCAGAGGATCCGCGAGCCACGTGTTACTGATAGTATCGTTACGGAACTGGTCCACGCCCACACCCTGGACACGCAAGTCGCTCCAAGCCAGATTTTCGGCATGCCGCCAGTCCGGGAGAACCGGCATGCTCGCAACAACAGCCGGGACGGCGCCCCCTGTGCCAAGTTTTGGCACACCGCCCGGATCTCCGCCCGCAGTGGTCCACAATTTCAACCAGGCAGGTTTTTGCACTGCCTCAATAGCCAGGGACCTCAACCACCAATCCTTTGACCAACAGAGTTTCCAGGTACGCCTAACCTGTGTTCTGGGAACAGTAACGGATAGCTTTTGGAGGCCCAGCCCGCCATCGCGAGCGCGTGAGTAGATGATCCCCCCCGCCGTGGACGGGTCGAGGCGCAACCACCTTTTCACAGCCATCCGCACTGTCCCGTCGAGCCACTTGAGCTTGGTCACCGACACCATACCTACGTCGGCCCTGAAAGCCACTCTCGGGAGTAAGAATGAGTTGCACAGCATGACTTTCTGTGACGGCTTCAGTGCCGCCTTCGAGATCCTCCCAAGCCACGTGCACACCTGTTCCTCCAGACCCTGAGAGACAATTCCCTGCCACGGCACTATATCAGCTCCCAGGTAACGAACAGATTCACTCGAACTGACTATGTGTAACTGCTGCCCACATAGCGTCCAAGCTACATCATTGTCACCCTTTGAACCCATCCAGATACCGTGGCACTTCCGAGGCTGGACAGCCAGTCCCGAAAGCCGGCAAAAATCCTCCAGGATCCCCAAATTCCGTCTCATTCCCTCCTCCGAGCCACTCAACAGGACTAGATCGTCGGCAAATGCCAGTGTGGCGATTCGGCGGTCGCCCCAAACGTAGTGGCCCCCTTTGCGTTCGAGGCTATGGATGAGAGGGTCCATAGCAAGGTTGAAGAGCAGTGGGGACATTGGGTCGCCTTGCTTCACACCAACCTTCAGGGCGATGGGCTCGGAGTAGGCGTCTCCGCAGCCCACTCTGGTCGAGCAGCCTACATAAGAGTTGCGGATTAACTCTATAACACGTCTGTCCACGCCCAAGTTTCCCAATACATATAGGACATGATCATGAGAAACCGAGTCGAAGGCCTTCGCAAAGTCAATGAACACGACTGCCAGTGGTACGCCAGCCGACCTCGAGTGCCCCATGATCCGGTGAAGGATCAAGAGGTTTTCCGCGCAACCACTCGCGCCGGCGACGAAACCACGCTGCCGGGGGCTAACAGGACAGGCTCGAGTCAACCTCATCGCTATTATCCGCCCAAACAACCTCAATACGACTGACCCTATAGTCACAGGCCTCCAGCCTGATACAGTACCCAGCTCGTCAGGGTCAGCCGATTTGGGTAGCAACCGGGTCTTGCACTCCTTGAAGACCTGGGGAACAACTCCACGCACCATCCATGTCGTAAACAGCCTCGCCAGCTTCAGTCCATCCGGGTCCCAGTCAAGAAGAGCCCGCTTCCTGATCCCATCTGGGCCCGGCGCTGATCGAATGCCCAACTTAGCTAGGTTTGACACCACTTCGGGCCCCAGGATTGGGTGATAGAATGGTTCATTATCGGCGGTTAGTCTCACCGCGAAGCCAGGCAGTCCATGGAACGGCTTAACCGTCTCCCACTTCTCCTTGAAGTGCTCATACACCAGCTCAATCGGCAACTCACACCTTAGGGGCGTCAGACCATCTAAGATCCGCCGTGCCAGCCCCTTTCTCGCCTCGGAATAGCCGTGTTGCTGATGATAAAACACAGTCTTCTTCTGAGCGAGGCGCCTCGCCCAACCTTTCAAAGCCTGGCCTCGACGTCGAGACCCCGTCGACGTTGCTGGCCACACTACCATGCCACCCAGAGCCCTCATGAGATCAGAAGCAGAAGACTCGATCAGTTCAGGCTCCTGACCTGCTTCCCTAACTAAGCCGGCAGTGGCCCGATGCTCCTCAACCCCCGACTGCAGTACCTCCAGGACCCTATTCTCCACCAAGTCCGGAAGCGACGAGGGCAAGGTCCATTTCTGGGGCAACGCCCTGGAAACCGGGGCGCGCCGACGCACACCTGACACACTGCCTGCCGTACCGCCGCACAGGGAACTCCACTTCCTCTT
>NW_028284143.1:17500-35000 GCF_059516105.1 Syngnathus floridae | reverse complement strand
GAGTTTACCACCCGCTTTGGGCTGCATTCACAAACAACCCGACTCCGAGAAGGCCGCGCCCCGGCGCGCCGGGGGCCGCTACCGGCCTCACACCGTCCCTGGGCAGAGCCTCCATCAGAAGGACTCGGGCCCCCTCCGGGCGGCGTCGGGCGCAACGACCTTCTGTACGCTACATTTCCCGCGCCCGAGGCCGGGCGGGGATTCAGCGCTGGGCTTCTCCCTCTTCGCTCGCCGCTACTGAGGGAATCCTGGTTAGTTTCTTTTCCTCCGCTTAGTAATATGCTTAAATTCAGCGGGTCGTCTCGTCTGATCTGAGGTCGGAAATGAGGGGGTAGTAGGCGCGGCCGGCCTGGCGGCCGGGCTCGCTGGATCCTTCCGCGCGAGCGGGGGCCTCCGCGGCGAACCCATCCCCGCGAGGGAGCGCGAGGCGCGGGATGCGCAATGGTCGTCGAAACGCCACCGGCAGCCGCGCCCCGGACCCGTGATGCGGGATGGGTCGACGGTGAGGAGGACGCCGCGCGGGTCTGCACTTAAGGGGACGAAGGCCGCCGAGGCGGCCTGCGAGCCCCCAGCCGCGGGGAGGCGAAGCGCTAGCGGGGCGACGGACGCATGCGCGTTGCCGCGCAGAGGTCAGACCGTCGCGGCCGTTTCGCCCTTCGCCGAACCCCGATTGATATGCAAGCGACGCTCAGACAGGCGTGGCCCCGGGACGGACCCGGGGCCGCAAAGTGCGTTCGAAGTGTCGATGATCAATGTGTCCTGCAATTCACATTAGTTCTCGCAGCTAGCTGCGTCCTTCATCGACGCACGAGCCGAGTGATCCACCGCTAAGAGTTGTACGTTTGTTTTGCGGAGGCGAGATCGGGAGCGGGCGGGGAGATGACGGTTTACTCCCCTTTCGCAAAATATAGTGGGCACGTATGTGCAGGACTGTTTATTTTTATTTTGAAAAATTTTCTAAGTGCCAGCGGACGCTGGCACACGACGTGTCCGAGCCACGATGGTGCCCAGGCCGGACAGCCACAGCACGAGCGCTCGGCAGACAAAGCGGCGTCGCGCGGGCGAGGTCGGCTCCGGAGGCAGCGACGGGACGCGACCTGCTCCCCGCGGAGACGCTTACGGAGCGCGGCCCGGCTCCTCTCGTTACGGCGAAGGTATAGGCAGAGGCCGTTTGGACCCGTGCCGGCCGGAGGGCGTCCCCACCCGCCAGGCTCGCGAAGACTTTGTGCAGTGGCACCATGCCCCCGCTGTCGCGGTCGGCGAACGGAGAACGTGGCAGACCCCCGCTCGGCCGAGCAAGGTGAACTACGCATGGCAATTGCGTCAGCCCACCCCCCCCTACCTGGTTGATTCCAATTACAGGGCCTCGAAAGAGTCCTGTATTGTTATTTTTCGTCACTACCTCCCCGTGTCGGGAGTGGGTAATTTGCGCGCCTGCTGCCTTCCTTGGATGTGGTAGCCGTTTCTCAGGCTCCCTCTCCGGAATCGAACCCTGATTCCCCGTTACCCGTTGTCACCATGGTAGGCGCAGAAAGTACCATCGAAAGTTGATAGGGCAGACATTCGAATGAGACGTCGCCGCCGCGGAGGGCCGGCGATCGGCTGGAAGTTATCTAGGGTCACCAAGGGAGGCCGGGCCGGACGCGCGGAGGGCCGCGGCGCGAGCGCCGCGACCCCTTGGCCCGCGCGCCCGGGCACCGCGTGGGTTTTGGGTCTGATAAATGCGCGCGTCCCCGGAGGTCGGCGCTCGTTTGCATGTATTAGCTCTAGAATTGCCACAGTTATCCAAGTAACAGTGGAGCGATCAAAGGAACCATAACTGATTTAATGAGCCATTCGCAGTTTCGCTGTACGGGCCGTGTGCACTTAGACTTGCATGGCTTAATCTTTGAGACAAGCATATGCTACTGGCAGGATCAACCAGGTAGGGGGGCGGTGGGCTGACGCAATTGCCATGCGTAGTTCACCTTGCTCGGCCGAGCGGGGGTCTGCCACGTTCTCCGTTCGCCGACCGCGACAGCGGGGGCATGGTGCCACTGCACAAAGTCTTCGCGAGCCTGGCGGGTGGGGACGCCCTCCGGCCGGCACGGGTCCAAACGGCCTCTGCCTATACCTTCGCCGTAACGAGAGGAGCCGGGCCGCGCTCCGTAAGCGTCTCCGCGGGGAGCAGGTCGCGTCCCGTCGCTGCCTCCGGAGCCGACCTCGCCCGCGCGACGCCGCTTTGTCTGCCGAGCGCTCGTGCTGTGGCCAGATCAGACCCGTAGGACGCTGGCCGGAAGGCGCTGGGGCAGAGCGGATCGCCGCGCGGCGGGACGGTCACGGAACGGTATTGACGGGGAGACGAGCTCGGGGAGAGCGAACTCGGCAACGGGGGTGGCACATCGGTTGGGCTCGAGCAGGCGGCTTAGGAGCAACCGCGAGGGAACACGGCGGGGTCCGGGGGAAAGGGCGACGGCCGCCCGCGACTCGTCACGGTGACCCAGGCGGGAAGCTGCGCTCCGTCCGAGTCAGACTCGGTCGTCGCGGCCCGGCTGAGGCTCGCTTGGTCGAGGGGGCGCGGCGCTGTGCCGGCGACTTTGCCCGCGCGAGGCACGTACGCTGTGGTCCGAAGGAAGAAGCGCGCGACCCGAGTCAGACTCGGGCGCCGCAACCCGACGGTATCTCGCTGCGGCCAGGATGCGGAGTTGAGTCGGCACTGGGGGGATCCGGGAAGGACGAAGGGGCGGCGGCCAACAGTCGCAGCTCGTCGCCGCTGTCACCCAGACGGGAAGCTGCGCCCCGGCCGAGTCAGACTCGGTCGGTGCGGCCCGCTGCGGCCAGCTGGAGAGTGAGCTACGTGCCTGTACCGTGCTCCCGACGAACCGTCCCGGGGGGCTGGTGACGTCGCGCGATCGGCGCTTGATGCTGCGACCGGGAGGGAAGCTGCGCCCCGTCCGAGTCAGACTCGGTCGTTGCGGCCCACCCGAGCCCGCACGCCTCACGCGGAGGGGTCATACGCCCCGGCGGCCACGATAGACGTCCTCCCGCTTCGCGGTGGTCGGGAGGGCTTAGCGGATAGGTGCAGATGCGGGGGCGGCTTCCCGAGATAGCCGTCCCTAGGTTAGGCGAGGGTTTGAGAAACATCTTTCGCGGTAGACCGGCGCGGCCGGCGGACGCCCACGTGGCGTGCCGCGAGTCGGATCGCGCGCTCGGCCTCCGTTGATGGCCGCTAGGTGCGTGCGTGGAATCGGGGCGTCTCGGTCTCGCTGCCGTACGGCTCGCGCTAGGCCTGCGGGGGCGGCGTCGGAGCGCGCGCTCGCGCGGCGGCCGTAGCGCTAGAGGGCGACCCGCAAGTGGGGAGGAACCGTCCACCCAACGCCGGCGCTAGCCGGGGCCGGTGGGGGCCCTACCAAGGCGGGTCATGGTCGCATGTCGGTCGGTCCGGCCTCTGTTTACCGAGGCGGCCGGCACCTCCATCTGCCTTGGATGCCCCGAATCCGCAGACTTTCCTCCGGCCTCAGCTTAACGAGACGGCCGTTGCCTCCATCCTTGGATGTTAACATTCGCAGAGTTTCAGCTCCGGGCTAGGGCGGGTGAAGTCGTCTCGAACCACGTGCCTGAAGGCCGCCTCGCGCCGGATGCAGGCCCCGCTCTGTCGTGCGGTGTGACCGTCCAACGCGGGCATCGCTAGATTAGCCGTGGCCACGATCCTTCCACACCGCGAGCCTTTCGCCCTCGGCCGGTGGTCGCTCAGTTCGCGGGCCGCTGATCCCGCTCCATCTCTCCGGCCTGTGTTTAAGGAGGCGGCCGCTCCTCCTTCCTTGGATGGACCATTCGCATATTTTTCGCCCGGCCTGTGTTTAAGGAGGCGGCCGGTCCTCCTTCCTTGGATGGACCATTCGCATATTTTTCGCCCGGCCTGTGTTTAAGGAGGCGGCCGGTAACTCCCTTTCTTGGATGAGACCCAACATTCGCATATTTTTCGCCCGGCCTGTGTTTAAGGAGGCGGCCGGTCCTCCCATTCTGCCAGTGTTCCTTGGACTTTGAAAATTTCAAAGTCTTTCCGCTCCGGGCTAGGGCGGGTGAGGTCGTCTCGAACCACGTGCCTGAAGGCCGCCTCGCGCCAGATGCGGCCCCGCTCTGTCGTGCGGTGTGACCGTCCAACGCGGGCATCGCTAGATTAGCCGTGGCCACGATCCTTCCACACCGCGAGCCTTTCGCCCTCGGCCGGTGTCGGTCAACGTGTGGGTGGGGGGGAAGGACGGCTGCCGGGAGCAGACAGCCGTCCCCGGGTGGGGTGTACAGTCCTTCCACCGCGGCCGCCGGGAGCAGACGGCCGTCGAGCGATTCTGCCATTGTTCCTAGGACTTTGTACATTTTAAAGACCCTCCGCGCGGGCCGCTGATCCCGCTCGGTCGCTCCGGCCTGTGTTTAAGGAGGCGGCCGGTCCTCCCATTCTGCCAGTGTTCCTTGGACTTTGAATATTTCAAAGTCTTTTCGCTCCGGGCTAGGGCGGGTGAGGTCGTCTCGAACCACGTGCCTGAAGGCCGCCTCGCGCCGGATGCAGGCCCCGCTCTGTCGTGCGGTGTGACCGTCCAACGCGGGCATCGCTAGATTAGCCGTGGCCACGATCCTTCCACACCGCGAGCCTTTCGCCCTCGGCCGGTGTCGGTCAACGTGTGGGGTGGGGGGGAAGGACGGCTGCCGGGAGCAGACAGCCGTCCCCGGGTGGGGTGTACAGTCCCTTCACCGCGGCCGCCGGGAGCAGACGGCCGTCGAGCGATTCTGCCATTGTCCCTAGGACTTTGTACATTTCAAAGACCCTGCGCGCGGGCCGCTGATCCCGCTCGGTCGCTCCGGCCTGTGTTTAAGGAGGCGGCCGGTCCTCCCATTCTGCCAGTGTTCCTTGGACTTTGAAAAGTCTTTCCGCTCCGGGCTAGGGCGGGTGAGGTCGTCTCGAACCACGTGCCTGAAGGCCGCCTCGCGCCGGATGCAGGCCCCGCTCTGTCGTGCGGTGTGACCGTCCAACGCGGGCATCGCTAGATTAGCCGTGGCCACGATCCTTCCACACCGCGAGCCTTTCGCCCTCGGCTGATGTTCAACCAACGTGTGGGGAGGGGGTTATGGACGGCTGCCGGGAGCAGACAGCCGTCCCCGGGAGGGGAGACTTCACGGCGGCCGCCGGGAGCAGACGGCCGTCGAGAGATTCTGCCAGTGTTCCTTGGACTTTGACTATTTCAAAGTCTTTCCGCTCCGGGCTAGGGCGGGTGAGGTCGTCTCGAACCACGTGCCTGAAGGCCGCCTCGCGCCGGATGCAGGCCCCGCTCTGTCGTGCGGTGTGACCGTCCAACGCGGGCATCGCTAGATTAGCCGTGGCCACGATCCTTCCACACCGCGAGCCTTTCGCCCTCGGCCGGTGTTCGCTCAACGCGCGGGCCGCTGATCCCGCTCCATCTCTCCGGCCTGTGTTTAAGGAGGCGGCCGGTCCTCCCATTCTGCCAGTGTTCCTTGGACTTTGAAAATTTCAAAGTCTTTCCGCTCCGGGCTAGGGCGGGTGAGGTCGTCTCGAGCCACGTGCCTGAAGGCCGCCTCGCGCCGGATGCAGGCCCCGCTCTGTCGTGCGGTGTGACCGTCCAACGCGGGCATCGCTAGATTAGCCGTGGCCACGATCCTTCCACACCGCGAGCCTTTCGCCCTCGGCTGGTGTTCGTCCAACGTGTGGGGAGGGGGTTAAGGACGGCTGCCGGGAGCAGACAGCCGTCCCCGGGAGGGGAGACTTCACGGCGGCCGCCGGGAGCAGACGGCCGTCGAGAGATTCTGCCAGCGTTCCTTGTACTTTGAATATTTCACAGCCGTGCTCGCACTTAGGAAATTTTCGAGCGCTGTGGCACTTAGACATTTTTCGTCAAGCGTGGCACTTAGAAATTTTTCGTCAAGAGAGGCACTTAGACATTTTTCGTCAAGAGTGACACTTAGAAAATTTTTCACTCTCTTTGTGCCTTCCAGGGTGCTGTGCAACCCTGCGTGTTGTGTTCCCACCGAGCAAGGGGCGCTGCTGGCGGCCATGACCAAGCGCTCGGCACCGGGCCCTTTCATTTTGTGGGGTAAATTATGCGCCCCCCATGCTCGTTCTGACTATATTTTGCGAAAGGGGGGTAAATCGTTGATGAGTACGCTGACTAGGGGGACCATTTAGCGTACTCTGGCGCACCTGAAGACCAAAGTTGGTACTGCACCCTCCCCCTGGTACCCCAGCCCCTGGTACCTAAAGAGGGAGAGGCCGAATTTTCGCTTTTTGGGGCCGACCGAGGGAACCAGCCGAGGCGGACACTTTTCGGCTCAAGAGCCGTTGGCACTTAGAAAAAATTCGCACAAGTTGGCAGGGCTACCAGGGGAAGAGGCCGAATTTTCGCTTTTGAAGGCCGACCGCGGGAACCAGCCGAGGCGGACACTTTTCGGCTCAAGAGCCGTTGGCACTTAGAAAATATTTGCCAAACTTGGCTTGACTTCCAGGAGAAGAGGCCGAATTTTCACTTTTGGTGGCCGACCTGGGGAACCAGCCGAGGCGGACACTTTTCGGCTCAAGAGCCGTTGGCACTTAGAAAATATTTGCCAAACTTGGCTTGACTTCCAGGAGAAGAGGCCGAATTTTCACTTTTGGTGGCCGTTATGGGGAACCAGCCGAGGCGGACACTTTTCGGCTCAAGAGCCGTTGGCACTTAGAAAATATTTGCCAAACATGGCTTGACTTCCAGGAGAAGAGGCCGAATTTTCACTTTTGGTGGCCGTTATGGGGAACCAGCCGAGGCGGACACTTTACGCTGGTTGAGTCGTTGGCACTTAGAAAATATTTGCCAAACTTGGCTTGACTTCCAGGAGAAGAGGCCGAATTTTCACTTTTGGTGGCCGACCTGGGGAACCAGCCGAGGCGGACACTTTACGCTGGTTGAGTCGTTGGCACTTAGAAAATATCTGCCAAACTTGGCTTGACTTCCAGGAGAAGAGGCCGAATTTTCACTTTTGGTGACCGACCTGGGGAACCAGCCGAGGCGGACACTTTACGCTGGTTGAGTCGTTGGCACTTAGAAAATATTTGCCAAACTTGGCTTGACTTCCAGGAGAAGAGGCCGAATTTTCACTTTTGGTGGCCGACCTGGGGAACCAGCCGAGGCGGACACTTTACGCTGGTTGAGTCGTTGGCACTTAGAAAATATTCGCCAAACTTGGCAAGACTTCCAGGAGAAGAGGCCGAATTTTCACTTTTGGTGGCCGACCTGGGGAACCAGCCGAGGCGGACACTTTAGGCTGGTTGAGTCGTTGGCACTCAGAAAATATTCGCCAAACTTGGCCAGACTTCCAGGAGAAGAGGCCGAATTTTCACTTTTGGTGACCGACCTGGGGAACCAGCCGAGGCGGACACTTTACGCTGGTTGAGTCGTTGGCACTTAGAAAATATTTGCCAAACTTGGCTTGACTTCCAGGAGAAGAGGCCGAATTTTCACTTTTGGTGGCCGACCTGGGGAACCAGCCGAGGCGGACACTTTACGCTGGTTGAGTCGTTGGCACTTAGAAAATATTCGCCAAACTTGGCAAGACTTCCAGGAGAAGAGGCCGAATTTTCACTTTTGGTGGCCGACCTGGGGAACCAGCCGAGGCGGACACTTTACGCTGGTTGAGTCGTTGGCACTTAGAAAATATTTGCCAAACTTGGCTTGACTTCCAGGAGAAGAGGCCGAATTTTCACTTTTCATGGCCGTTATGGGGAACCAGCCGAGGCGGACACTTTGCGCTGGTTGAGTCGTTGGCACTTAGAAAATATTTGCCAAACTTGGCTTGACTTCCAGGAGAAGAGGCCGAATTTTCACTTTTGGTGGCCGTTATGGGGAACCAGCCGAGGCGGACACTTTAGGCTGGTTGAGTCGTTGGCACTCAGAAAATATTCGCCAAACTTGGCCAGACTTCCAGGAGAAGAGGCCGAATTTTCACTTGTGGTACCCGACCTGGGGAACCAGCCGAGGCGGACACTTTAGGCTGGTTGAGTCGTTGGCACTTAGAAAATATTCGCCAAACTTGGCCAGACTTCCAGGAGAAGAGGCCGAATTTTCACTTGTGGTACCCGACCTGGGGAACCAGCCGAGGCGGACACTTTAGGCTGGTTGAGTCGTTGGCACTTAGAAAATATTTGCCAAACTTGGCTTGACTTCCAGGAGAAGAGGCCGAATTTTCACTTTTGGTGGCCGTTATGGGGAACCAGCCGAGGCGGACACTTTAGGCTGGTTGAGTCGTTGGCACTCAGAAAATATTCGCCAAACTTGGCCAGACTTCCAGGAGAAGAGGCTGAATTTTCACTTGTTCTGGCCGTTATGGGGAACCAGCCGAGGCGGACACTTTAGGCTGGTTTAGTCGTTGGCACTTAGAAAATATTCGCCAAACTTGGCCAGACTTCCAGGAGAAGAGGCCGAATTTTCACTTGTTCTGGCCGTTATGGGGAACCAGCCGAGGCGGACACTTTACGCTGGTTGAGTCGTTGGCACTTAGAAAATATTCGCCAAACTTGGCCAGACTTCCAGGAGAAGAGGCCGAATTTTCACTTGTTCTGGCCGTTATGGGGAACCAGCCGAGGCGGACACTTTACGGCTGTTGAGTCGTTGGCACTTAGAAAATATTCGCCAAACTTGGCCAGACTTCCAGGAGAAGAGGCCGAATTTTCACTTGTTCTGGCCGACCTGGGGAACCAGACGAGGCGGACACATCACCCCGCAAGTGCCGTTGGCACTTTGAAAATATTCGCCAAACTTGGCCGGACTTCCAGGAGAAGAGGCCGAATTTTCACTTGTTCTGGCCGTTATGGGGAACCAGCCGAGGCGGACACTTTACGCTGGTCGAGTCGTTGGCACTTAGAAAATATTCGCCAAACTTGGCCAGACTTCCAGGAGAAGAGGCCGAATTTTCACTTGTGGTGGCCGCTATGGGGAACCAGCCGAGGCGGACACTTTACGCTGGTCGAGTCGTTGGCACTTAGAAAATATTCGCCAAACTTGGCCGGACTTCCAGGAGAAGAGGCCGAATTTTCACTTGTTCTGGCCGACCTGGGGAACCAGACGAGGCGGACACATCACCCCGCAAGTGCCGTTGGCACTTAGAAAATATTCGCCAAACTTGGCCAGACTTCCAGGAGAAGAGGCCGAATTTTCATTTGTTCTGGCCGACCTGGGGAACCAGACGAGGCGGACACATCACCCCGCAAGTGCCGTTGGCACTTTGAAAATATTCGCCAAACTTGGCCGGACTTCCAGGAGAAGAGGCCGAATTTTCACTTTTTCTGGCCGACCTGGGGAACCAGACGAGGCGGACACATCACCCCGCAAGTGCCGTTGGCACTTTGAAAATATTCGAAACTTCCATCAAACACACATCGGCTTTTTCGCCGTCGCTGTCCGGCCTGGGCACCATCGTGGCTCGGACAGTTTGTGTGCCAGCTTCCGTTGGCACTTAGAACATTTTTCAAAATAAAAATAAACAGTCCTGCACATACGTGCCGACTATATTTTGCGAAAGGGGAGTAAACCGATGAGTACACTAACTAGGGGGACCAACAGACCGTAGTGGTCTCCCCTGGTACCTAAATGCATACCCCTGGTACCTCAGCGACTACCCCTGGTACCTAAATGCGTACCCCTGGTACCTCAGAGAGGCCGAATTTTCACATTCCGTGGCCGAACTAGGGAACCGGACGAGGCGGACACTTTTCCGGGAGAGACCCGATGGCACTTAGAAAATTTTCGCTCAAGTTGGCAGGACTTCCAGAGCAAGAGGCCGAATTTTCACATTATGTGGCCGAACTAGGGAACCGGACGAGTCGGACACTTTTCCGGGCAAGACCCGATGGCACTTAGAAAATATTCGCTCAAGTTGGCAGGACTTCCAGAGCAAGAGGCCGAATTTTCACATTATGTGGCCGAACTAGGGAACCGGACGAGTCGGACACTTTTCCGGGCAAGACCCGATGGCACTTAGAAAATTTTCGCTCAAGTTGGCAGGACTTCCAGAGCAAGAGGCCGAATTTTCACATTATGTGGCCGAACTAGGGAACCGGACGAGTCGGACACTTTTCCGGGCAAGACCCGATGGCACTTAGAAAATATTCGCTCAAGTTGGCAGGACTTCCAGAGCGAGAGGCCGAATTTTCGCTCGTTCGGGCCGACTCGGGGAACCAGCCGAGTCGGACACTTTTCCGGGCAAGACCCGATGGCACTTAGAAAATATTCGCTCAAGTTGGCAGGACTTCCAGGCGAAGAGGCCGAATTTTCACATTATGTGGCCGAACTAGGGAACCAGCCGAGTCGGACACTTTTCCGGGCAAGACCCGATGGCACTTAGAAAATATTCGCTCAAGTTGGCAGGACTTCCAGGCGAAGAGGCCGAATTTTCGCTCGTTCGGGCCGACTCGGGGAACCAGCCGAGTCGGACACTTTTCCGGGCAAGACCCGATGGCACTTAGAAAATATTCGCTCAAGTTGGCAGGACTTCCAGAGCAAGAGGCTGAATTTTCTCTTTCTCTGGCCGACTCGGGGAACCAGCCGAGTCGGACACTTTTCCGGGCAAGACCCGATGGCACTTAGAAAATATTCGCTCAAGTTGGCAGGACTTCCAGAGCAAGAGGCTGAATTTTCTCTTTCTCTGGCCGACTCGGGGAACCAGCCGAGTCGGACACTTTTCCGGGCAAGACCCGATGGCACTTAGAAAATATTCGCTCAAGTTGGCAGGACTTCCAGAGCAAGAGGTCGAATTTTCGCTCGTTCGGGCCGACTCGGGGAACCAGCCGAGTCGGACACTTTTCCGGGCAAGACCCGATGGCACTTAGAAAATATTCGCTCAAGTTGGCAGGACTTCCAGAGCAAGAGGCCGAATTTTCACATTATGTGGCCGAACTAGGGAACCAGCCGAGTCGGACACTTTTCCGGGCAAGACCCGATGGCACTTAGAAAATATTCGCTCAAGTTGGCAGGACTTCCAGAGCAAGAGGCCGAATTTTCACTCGTTCGGACCGACTCGGGGAACCAGCCGAGTCGGACACTTTTCCGGGCAAGACCCGATGGCACTTAGAAAATATTCGCTCAAGTTGGCAGGACTTCCAGGCGAAGAGGCCGAATTTTCACATTATGTGGCCGAACTAGGGAACCAGCCGAGTCGGACACTTTTCCGGGCAAGACCCGATGGCACTTAGAAAATATTCGCTCAAGTTGGCAGGACTTCCAGGCGAAGAGGCCGAATTTTCGCTCGTTCGGGCCGACTCGGGGAACCAGCCGAGTCGGACACTTTTCCGGGCAAGACCCGATGGCACTTAGAAAATATTCGCTCAAGTTGGCAGGACTTCCAGAGCGAGAGGCCGGATTTTCGCTCGTTCGGGCCGACTCGGGGAACCAGCCGAGTCGGACACTTTTCCGGGCAAGACCCGATGGCACTTAGAAAATATTCGCTCAAGTTGGCAGGACTTCCAGAGCAAGAGGCCGAATTTTCACATTATGTGGCCGAACTAGGGAACCGGACGAGTCGGACACTTTTCCGGGCAAGACCCGATGGCACTTAGAAAATTTTCGCTCAAGTTGGCAGGACTTCCAGAGCAAGAGGCCGAATTTTCACATTATGTGGCCGAACTAGGGAACCGGACGAGTCGGACACTTTTCCGGGCAAGACCCGATGGCACTTAGAAAATATTCGCTCAAGTTGGCAGGACTTCCAGAGCGAGAGGCCGAATTTTCGCTCGTTCGGGCCGACTCGGGGAACCAGCCGAGTCGGACACTTTTCCGGGCAAGACCCGATGGCACTTAGAAAATATTCGCTCAAGTTGGCAGGACTTCCAGGCGAAGAGGCCGAATTTTCACATTATGTGGCCGAACTAGGGAACCAGCCGAGTCGGACACTTTTCCGGGCAAGACCCGATGGCACTTAGAAAATATTCGCTCAAGTTGGCAGGACTTCCAGGCGAAGAGGCCGAATTTTCGCTCGTTCGGGCCGACTCGGGGAACCAGCCGAGTCGGACACTTTTCCGGGCAAGACCCGATGGCACTTAGAAAATATTCGCTCAAGTTGGCAGGACTTCCAGAGCAAGAGGCTGAATTTTCTCTTTCTCTGGCCGACTCGGGGAACCAGCCGAGTCGGACACTTTTCCGGGCAAGACCCGATGGCACTTAGAAAATATTCGCTCAAGTTGGCAGGACTTCCAGAGCAAGAGGTCGAATTTTCGCTCGTTCGGGCCGACTCGGGGAACCAGCCGAGTCGGACACTTTTCCGGGCAAGACCCGATGGCACTTAGAAAATATTCGCTCAAGTTGGCAGGACTTCCAGAGCAAGAGGCCGAATTTTCACATTATGTGGCCGAACTAGGGAACCAGCCGAGTCGGACACTTTTCCGGGCAAGACCCGATGGCACTTAGAAAATATTCGCTCAAGTTGGCAGGACTTCCAGAGCAAGAGGCCGAATTTTCACTCGTTCGGACCGACTCGGGGAACCAGCCGAGTCGGACACTTTTCCGGGCAAGACCCGATGGCACTTAGAAAATATTCGCTCAAGTTGGCAGGACTTCCAGGCGAAGAGGCCGAATTTTCACATTATGTGGCCGAACTAGGGAACCAGCCGAGTCGGACACTTTTCCGGGCAAGACCCGATGGCACTTAGAAAATATTCGCTCAAGTTGGCAGGACTTCCAGGCGAAGAGGTCGAATTTTCGCTCGTTCGGGCCGACTCGGGGAACCAGCCGAGTCGGACACTTTTCCGGGCAAGACCCGATGGCACTTAGAAAATATTCGCTCAAGTTGGCAGGACTTCCAGAGCGAGAGGCCGGATTTTCGCTCGTTCGGGCCGACTCGGGGAACCAGCCGAGTCGGACACTTTTCCGGGCAAGACCCGATGGCACTTAGAAAATATTCGCTCAAGTTGGCAGGACTTCCAGAGCAAGAGGCCGAATTTTCACATTATGTGGCCGAACTAGGGAACCGGACGAGTCGGACACTTTTCCGGGCAAGACCCGATGGCACTTAGAAAATTTTCGCTCAAGTTGGCAGGACTTCCAGAGCAAGAGGCCGAATTTTCACATTATGTGGCCGAACTAGGGAACCGGACGAGTCGGACACTTTTCCGGGCAAGACCCGATGGCACTTAGAAAATATTCGCTCAAGTTGGCAGGACTTCCAGAGCGAGAGGCCGAATTTTCGCTCGTTCGGGCCGACTCGGGGAACCAGCCGAGTCGGACACTTTTCCGGGCAAGACCCGATGGCACTTAGAAAATATTCGCTCAAGTTGGCAGGACTTCCAGAGCAAGAGGCTGAATTTTCTCTTTCTCTGGCCGACTCGGGGAACCAGCCGAGTCGGACACTTTTCCGGGCAAGACCCGATGGCACTTAGAAAATATTCGCTCAAGTTGGCAGGACTTCCAGAGCAAGAGGTCGAATTTTCGCTCGTTCGGGCCGACTCGGGGAACCAGCCGAGTCGGACACTTTTCCGGGCAAGACCCGATGGCACTTAGAAAATATTCGCTCAAGTTGGCAGGACTTCCAGAGCAAGAGGCCGAATTTTCACATTATGTGGCCGAACTAGGGAACCAGCCGAGTCGGACACTTTTCCGGGCAAGACCCGATGGCACTTAGAAAATATTCGCTCAAGTTGGCAGGACTTCCAGAGCAAGAGGCCGAATTTTCACTCGTTCGGACCGACTCGGGGAACCAGCCGAGTCGGACACTTTTCCGGGCAAGACCCGATGGCACTTAGAAAATATTCGCTCAAGTTGGCAGGACTTCCAGGCGAAGAGGCCGAATTTTCACATTATGTGGCCGAACTAGGGAACCAGCCGAGTCGGACACTTTTCCGGGCAAGACCCGATGGCACTTAGAAAATATTCGCTCAAGTTGGCAGGACTTCCAGGCGAAGAGGCCGAATTTTCGCTCGTTCGGGCCGACTCGGGGAACCAGCCGAGTCGGACACTTTTCCGGGCAAGACCCGATGGCACTTAGAAAATATTCGCTCAAGTTGGCAGGACTTCCAGAGCGAGAGGCCGGATTTTCGCTCGTTCGGGCCGACTCGGGGAACCAGCCGAGTCGGACACTTTTCCGGGCAAGACCCGATGGCACTTAGAAATTATTCGCTCAAGTTGGCAGGACTTCCAGAGCAAGAGGCCGAATTTTCACATTCCGTGGCCGACTCGGGGAACCAGCCGAGTCGGACACTTTTCCGGGCAAGACCCGATGGCACTTAGAAAATATTCGCTCAAGTTGGCAGGACTTCCAGAGCAAGAGGCCGAATTTTCACAATATGTGGCCGAACTAGGGAACCGGACGAGTCGGACACTTTTCCGGGAGAGACCCGATGGCACTTAGAAAATATTCGCTCAAGTTGGCAGGACTTCCAGAGCGAGAGGCCGAATTTTCGCTCGTTCGGGCCGACTCGGGGAACCAGCCGAGTCGGACACGTTACGGCCGAACACCCGTTGGCACTTAGAAAATATTCGCTCAAGTTGGCAGGACTTCCAGAGCAAGAGGCCGAATTTGCACATTTTCTGGCCGACTCGGGGAACCAGCCGAGTCGGACACATTACGGCCGAACACCCGTTGGCACTTAGAAAATATTCGCCAAAGTCGGCCGGACTTCCAGGCGAAGAGGCCGAATTTTCGCTCGTTCGGGCCGACTCGGGGAACCAGCCGAGTCGGACACATTTCGGCGTAACACCCGTTGGCACTTAGAAAATATTCGCCCAAGTCGGCCGGACTTCCAGGCGAAGAGGCCGAATTTTCGCTCGTTCGGGCCGACCGGAGGAACCAGCCGAGTCGGACACATTTCGGCGTAACACCCGTTGGCACTTAGAAAATATTCGCCAAAGTTCGTTGGACCTCCAGGCGAAGAGGCCGAATTTTCGCTCGTTCGGGCCGACTCGGGGAACCAGCCGAGTCGGACACATTACGGCCGAACACCCGTTGGCACTTAGAAAATATTCGCCAAAGTTCGTCGGACTTCCAGGCGAAGAGGCCGAATTTTCGCTCGTTCGGGCCGACTCGGGGAACCAGCCGAGTCGGACACATTTCGGCGCAACACCCGTTGGCACTTAGAAAATATTCGCCCAAGTCGGCCGGACTTCCAGGCGAAGAGGCCGAATTTTCACTTTTTCTGGCCGACCGGAGGAACCAGCCGCGTCGGACACATTACGGTGTAACACCCGTTGGCACTTAGAAAATATTCGCCAAAGTTCGTCGGACCTCCAGAGCGAGAGGCCGAATTTTCACTTTTTCTGGCCGACCGGAGAACCAGCCGAGGCGGACACATCGCGCCGCTTTTGCCGTTGGCATATTCGAAACTTCCAGAATCGGCTTTTTCGCCGTCGCTGTCCGGCCTGGGCACCATCGTGGCTCGGACACGTCGTGTGCCAGCGTCCGCTGGCACTTAGAAAATTTTTCAAAATAAAAATAAACAGTCCTGCACATACGTGCCCACTATATTTTGCGAAAGGGGAGTAAACCGTCGATGAGTACGCTGACTAGTGGGACCAACCATCGCGCTCTGGCGCACCTGAAGACCAAAGTTGGTACTGCACCCTACCCCTGGTACCCAAACGGGGTAGAGGCCGATTTTTCGCATTTGGCGGCCGACCTAGGGAACCAGAAGAGGCGGACACTTTTCCGAGCAAGTGCCGATGGCACTTCCAGAGCGAGAGGCCGAATAATCGTAATTTGTGGCCGACTTGGGAACCAGCGAAGGCGGATAGGAAGTCGAGCGGGTCCCGCCGGCTGGTCCGCGGCGGGAAATGCGCCCTCTGGCGGACACGCCGTTGTAAATGAATGGGCTTTGGCACTTAGTGCATTTTCGCAAAAGTTGAGCCGCGCTCCGGGCGAAGAGGCCGAATTCCCGCTACTCGTGGCCGACCAGGGAACCAGCGAAGGCGGATAAGCTTTCTAGGGAGCCCCGCCGGCTGGTCCGCGGGCCGAACGTGGTCCCGTAAAGTACCGACAGCGGACGGCGACCCACGCCCGGCAGGAACCACCGAGAGGCGGACACGCTCTCCGACGAGCCCCGCCGGCCGGTCCGCGGCGGGAAACGCGCCCTCTGGCGGACACGCCGTTGTAAATGAATGGGCTTTGGCACTTAGTGCATTTTCGCTGAAGTTGAGCCGCGCTCCGGGCGAAGAGGCCGAATTCTCGCTACTCGTGGCCGACCGGGGAACCAGCGAAGGCGGGTAGGCTTTCAAGAGAGCCCCGCCGGCTGGTCCGCGGGCCGATTATGGTCCCGTCACCTACCGACAGCGGACGCCGACCCACGCCCGGCAAGGAACCACCGAGAGGCGGATAACGGCGCACACCGCGAACGGCGGGTGGCGGTCGCTGGGTGGCGGTCGGCTGGTGGCGGTCGGGGGGTGGCGGTCGGGGATGGTGCTTGGGGATGGTGCTTGGGACCGGTGGCGCCGGAGGCGCACACCGCGAACGGCTGGTGGCGGTCGGCTGGTGGCGGTCGGCTGGTGGCGGTCGCTGGGTGGCGGTCGGGGGGTGGCGGTCGGGGGGTGGCGGTCGGGGATGGTGCTTGGGGATGGTGCTTGGGACCGGTGGCGCCGGAGGCGCACACCGCGAACGGCTGGTGGCGGTCGGCTGGTGGCGGTCGGCTGGTGGCGGTCGGCTTGTGGCGGTCGGGGGGTGGCGGTCGGGGGGTGGCGGTCGGGGATGGTGCTTGGGGATGGTGCTTGGGACCGGTGGCGCCGGAGGCGCACACCGCGAACGGCTGGTGGCGGTCGGCTGGTGGCGGTCGGCTGGTGGCGGTCGGGGGGTGGCGGTCGGGGGGTGGCGGTCGGGGATGGCGCTTGGGGATGGTGCTTGGGACCGGTGGCGCCGGAGGCGCACACCGCGAACGGCTGGTGGCGGTCGGCTGGTGGCGGTCGGCTGGTGGCGGTCGGCTGGTGGCGGTCGGGGGGTGGCGGTCGGGGGGTGGCGCTTGGGGATGGTGGCGGTCGCCTTGTGGCGGTCGGGGGGTGGCGGTCGGGGGGTGGCGGTCGGGGGGTGGCGGTCGGGGGGTGGCGCTTGGGGATGGTGGCGGTCGCCTTGTGGCGGTCGGGGGTGGCGCTTGGGGATGGTGGCGGTCGCCTTGTGGCGGTCGGGGGTGGCGCTTGGGGATGGTGGCTGTCGCCTGGTGGCGGTCGGGGGTGGCGCTTGGGGATGGTGGCTGTCGCCTGGTGGCGGTCGGGGGTGGCGCTTGGGGATGGTGGTGGTGGTGGTCGCCTGGTGGCGGTCGACTTGTCGCGGTCGGGGGTGGCGCTTGGGGATGGTGGCTGTAGCCTTGTGGTGGTCCGGGGTGGCGCTTTGGGACCGGCGTCCGACGCAAAGTGCGTGTTGCGCGGCCCGGAGAAAGTTTCAGCCAAGGGCCCGCCGCTGGAGAAAATTTTAGGTACCAGGGGTGGATTTTTTTTGTCACCGCAGGAGGGGGACGTTGCCTCCGTCGGTGTCCGGCGGAGAGTGCGTGTTGCGCGGCCCGGAGAAAGTTTAGGCCCGG
>NW_028284143.1:0-5000 GCF_059516105.1 Syngnathus floridae | reverse complement strand
GGCCGGTGGTCGCTCAGTTCACGGGCCGCTGATCCCGCTCCATCTCTCCGGCCTGTGTTTAAGGAGGCGGCCGGTCCTCCTTCCTTGGATGGACCATTCGCATATTTTTCGCCCGGCCTGTGTTTAAGGAGGCGGCCGGTCCTCCTTCCTTGGATGGACCATTCGCATATTTTTCGCCCGGCCTGTGTTTAAGGAGGCGGCCGGTAACTCCCTTTCTTGGATGAGACCCAACATTCGCATATTTTTCGCCCGGCCTGTGTTTAAGGAGGCGGCCGGTCCTCCCATTCTGCCAGTGTTCCTTGGACTTTGAAAATTTCAAAGTCTTTCCGCTCCGGGCTAGGGCGGGTGAGGTCGTCTCGAACCACGTGCCTGAAGGCCGCCTCGCGCCAGATGCGGCCCCGCTCTGTCGTGCGGTGTGACCGTCCAACGCGGGCATCGCTAGATTAGCCGTGGCCACGATCCTTCCACACCGCGAGCCTTTCGCCCTCGGCCGGTGTCGGTCAACGTGTGGGTTTGGGGGGAAGGACGGCTGCCGGGAGCAGACAGCCGTCCCCGGGTGGGGTGTACAGTCCTTCCACCGCGGCCGCCGGGAGCAGACGGCCGTCGAGCGATTCTGCCATTGTTCCTAGGACTTTGTACATTTTAAAGACCCTCCGCGCGGGCCGCTGATCCCGCTCGGTCGCTCCGGCCTGTGTTTAAGGAGGCGGCCGGTCCTCCCATTCTGCCAGTGTTCCTTGGACTTTGAATATTTCAAAGTCTTTTCGCTCCGGGCTAGGGCGGGTGAGGTCGTCTCGAACCACGTGCCTGAAGGCCGCCTCGCGCCGGATGCAGGCCCCGCTCTGTCGTGCGGTGTGACCGTCCAACGCGGGCATCGCTAGATTAGCCGTGGCCACGATCCTTCCACACCGCGAGCCTTTCGCCCTCGGCCGGTGTCGGTCAACGTGTGGGGTGGGGGGGAAGGACGGCTGCCGGGAGCAGACAGCCGTCCCCGGGTGGGGTGTACAGTCCCTTCACCGCGGCCGCCGGGAGCAGACGGCCGTCGAGCGATTCTGCCATTGTCCCTAGGACTTTGTACATTTCAAAGACCCTGCGCGCGGGCCGCTGATCCCGCTCGGTCGCTCCGGCCTGTGTTTAAGGAGGCGGCCGGTCCTCCCATTCTGCCAGTGTTCCTTGGACTTTGAAAAGTCTTTCCGCTCCGGGCTAGGGCGGGTGAGGTCGTCTCGAACCACGTGCCTGAAGGCCGCCTCGCGCCGGATGCAGGCCCCGCTCTGTCGTGCGGTGTGACCGTCCAACGCGGGCATCGCTAGATTAGCCGTGGCCACGATCCTTCCACACCGCGAGCCTTTCGCCCTCGGCTGATGTTCAACCAACGTGTGGGGAGGGGGTTATGGACGGCTGCCGGGAGCAGACAGCCGTCCCCGGGAGGGGAGACTTCACGGCGGCCGCCGGGAGCAGACGGCCGTCGAGAGATTCTGCCAGTGTTCCTTGGACTTTGACTATTTCAAAGTCTTTCCGCTCCGGGCTAGGGCGGGTGAGGTCGTCTCGAACCACGTGCCTGAAGGCCGCCTCGCGCCGGATGCAGGCCCCGCTCTGTCGTGCGGTGTGACCGTCCAACGCGGGCATCGCTAGATTAGCCGTGGCCACGATCCTTCCACACCGCGAGCCTTTCGCCCTCGGCCGGTGTTCGCTCAACGCGCGGGCCGCTGATCCCGCTCCATCTCTCCGGCCTGTGTTTAAGGAGGCGGCCGGTCCTCCCATTCTGCCAGTGTTCCTTGGACTTTGAAAATTTCAAAGTCTTTCCGCTCCGGGCTAGGGCGGGTGAGGTCGTCTCGAGCCACGTGCCTGAAGGCCGCCTCGCGCCGGATGCAGGCCCCGCTCTGTCGTGCGGTGTGACCGTCCAACGCGGGCATCGCTAGATTAGCCGTGGCCACGATCCTTCCACACCGCGAGCCTTTCGCCCTCGGCTGGTGTTCGTCCAACGTGTGGGGAGGGGGTTAAGGACGGCTGCCGGGAGCAGACAGCCGTCCCCGGGAGGGGAGACTTCACGGCGGCCGCCGGGAGCAGACGGCCGTCGAGAGATTCTGCCAGCGTTCCTTGTACTTTGAATATTTCACAGCCGTGCTCGCACTTAGGAAATTTTCGAGCGCTGTGGCACTTAGACATTTTTCGTCAAGCGTGGCACTTAGAAATTTTTCGTCAAGAGAGGCACTTAGACATTTTTCGTCAAGAGTGACACTTAGAAAATTTTTCACTCTCTTTGTGCCTTCCAGGGTGCTGTGCAACCCTGCGTGTTGTGTTCCCACCGAGCAAGGGGCGCTGCTGGCGGCCATGACCAAGCGCTCGGCACCGGGCCCTTTCATTTTGTGGGGTAAATTATGCGCCCCCCATGCTCGTTCTGACTATATTTTGCGAAAGGGGGGTAAATCGTTGATGAGTACGCTGACTAGGGGGACCATTTAGCGTACTCTGGCGCACCTGAAGACCAAAGTTGGTACTGCACCCTCCCCCTGGTACCCCAGCCCCTGGTACCTAAAGAGGGAGAGGCCGAATTTTCGCTTTTTGGGGCCGACCGAGGGAACCAGCCGAGGCGGACACTTTTCGGCTCAAGAGCCGTTGGCACTTAGAAAAAATTCGCACAAGTTGGCAGGGCTACCAGGGGAAGAGGCCGAATTTTCGCTTTTGAAGGCCGACCGCGGGAACCAGCCGAGGCGGACACTTTTCGGCTCAAGAGCCGTTGGCACTTAGAAAATATTTGCCAAACTTGGCTTGACTTCCAGGAGAAGAGGCCGAATTTTCACTTTTGGTGGCCGACCTGGGGAACCAGCCGAGGCGGACACTTTTCGGCTCAAGAGCCGTTGGCACTTAGAAAATATTTGCCAAACTTGGCTTGACTTCCAGGAGAAGAGGCCGAATTTTCACTTTTGGTGGCCGTTATGGGGAACCAGCCGAGGCGGACACTTTTCGGCTCAAGAGCCGTTGGCACTTAGAAAATATTTGCCAAACATGGCTTGACTTCCAGGAGAAGAGGCCGAATTTTCACTTTTGGTGGCCGTTATGGGGAACCAGCCGAGGCGGACACTTTACGCTGGTTGAGTCGTTGGCACTTAGAAAATATTTGCCAAACTTGGCTTGACTTCCAGGAGAAGAGGCCGAATTTTCACTTTTGGTGGCCGACCTGGGGAACCAGCCGAGGCGGACACTTTACGCTGGTTGAGTCGTTGGCACTTAGAAAATATCTGCCAAACTTGGCTTGACTTCCAGGAGAAGAGGCCGAATTTTCACTTTTGGTGACCGACCTGGGGAACCAGCCGAGGCGGACACTTTACGCTGGTTGAGTCGTTGGCACTTAGAAAATATTTGCCAAACTTGGCTTGACTTCCAGGAGAAGAGGCCGAATTTTCACTTTTGGTGGCCGACCTGGGGAACCAGCCGAGGCGGACACTTTACGCTGGTTGAGTCGTTGGCACTTAGAAAATATTCGCCAAACTTGGCAAGACTTCCAGGAGAAGAGGCCGAATTTTCACTTTTGGTGGCCGACCTGGGGAACCAGCCGAGGCGGACACTTTAGGCTGGTTGAGTCGTTGGCACTCAGAAAATATTCGCCAAACTTGGCCAGACTTCCAGGAGAAGAGGCCGAATTTTCACTTTTGGTGACCGACCTGGGGAACCAGCCGAGGCGGACACTTTACGCTGGTTGAGTCGTTGGCACTTAGAAAATATTTGCCAAACTTGGCTTGACTTCCAGGAGAAGAGGCCGAATTTTCACTTTTGGTGGCCGACCTGGGGAACCAGCCGAGGCGGACACTTTACGCTGGTTGAGTCGTTGGCACTTAGAAAATATTCGCCAAACTTGGCAAGACTTCCAGGAGAAGAGGCCGAATTTTCACTTTTGGTGGCCGACCTGGGGAACCAGCCGAGGCGGACACTTTACGCTGGTTGAGTCGTTGGCACTTAGAAAATATTTGCCAAACTTGGCTTGACTTCCAGGAGAAGAGGCCGAATTTTCACTTTTCATGGCCGTTATGGGGAACCAGCCGAGGCGGACACTTTGCGCTGGTTGAGTCGTTGGCACTTAGAAAATATTTGCCAAACTTGGCTTGACTTCCAGGAGAAGAGGCCGAATTTTCACTTTTGGTGGCCGTTATGGGGAACCAGCCGAGGCGGACACTTTAGGCTGGTTGAGTCGTTGGCACTCAGAAAATATTCGCCAAACTTGGCCAGACTTCCAGGAGAAGAGGCCGAATTTTCACTTGTGGTACCCGACCTGGGGAACCAGCCGAGGCGGACACTTTAGGCTGGTTGAGTCGTTGGCACTTAGAAAATATTCGCCAAACTTGGCCAGACTTCCAGGAGAAGAGGCCGAATTTTCACTTGTGGTACCCGACCTGGGGAACCAGCCGAGGCGGACACTTTAGGCTGGTTGAGTCGTTGGCACTTAGAAAATATTTGCCAAACTTGGCTTGACTTCCAGGAGAAGAGGCCGAATTTTCACTTTTGGTGGCCGTTATGGGGAACCAGCCGAGGCGGACACTTTAGGCTGGTTGAGTCGTTGGCACTCAGAAAATATTCGCCAAACTTGGCCAGACTTCCAGGAGAAGAGGCTGAATTTTCACTTGTTCTGGCCGTTATGGGGAACCAGCCGAGGCGGACACTTTAGGCTGGTTTAGTCGTTGGCACTTAGAAAATATTCGCCAAACTTGGCCAGACTTCCAGGAGAAGAGGCCGAATTTTCACTTGTTCTGGCCGTTATGGGGAACCAGCCGAGGCGGACACTTTACGCTGGTTGAGTCGTTGGCACTTAGAAAATATTCGCCAAACTTGGCCAGACTTCCAGGAGAAGAGGCCGAATTTTCACTTGTTCTGGCCGTTATGGGGAACCAGCCGAGGCGGACACTTTACGGCTGTTGAGTCGTTGGCACTTAGAAAATATTCGCCAAACTTGGCCAGACTTCCAGGAGAAGAGGCCGAATTTTCACTTGTTCTGGCCGACCTGGGGAACC
>NW_028284142.1:72500-73549 GCF_059516105.1 Syngnathus floridae | reverse complement strand
ATCTGAGGTCGGAAATGAGGGGGTAGTAGGCGCGGCCGGCCTGGCGGCCGGGCTCGCTGGATCCTTCCGCGCGAGCGGGGGCCTCCGCGGCGAGCCCATCCCCGCGAGGGAGCGCGAGGCGCGGGATGCGCAATGGTCGTCGAAACGCCACCGGCAGCCGCGCCCCGGACCCGTGATGCGGGATGGGTCGACGGTGAGGAGGACGCCGCGCGGGTCTGCACTTAAGGGGACGAAGGCCGCCGAGGCGGCCTGCGAGCCCCCAGCCGCGGGGAGGCGAAGCGCTAGCGGGGCGACGGACGCATGCGCGTTGCCGTGCAGAGGTCAGACCGTCGCGGCCGTTTCGCCCTTCGCCGAACCCCGATTGATATGCAAGCGACGCTCAGACAGGCGTGGCCCCGGGACGGACCCGGGGCCGCAAAGTGCGTTCGAAGTGTCGATGATCAATGTGTCCTGCAATTCACATTAGTTCTCGCAGCTAGCTGCGTCCTTCATCGACGCACGAGCCGAGTGATCCACCGCTAAGAGTTGTACGTTTGTTTTGCGGAGGCGAGATCGGGAGCGGGCGGGGAGATGGCGTGACGCCGCGCGCGGACCCTCCACCGTCGCCACGAGGACGTCGGGGCTTGCCGGCGCGGTCGCCGCCGTCCGCCGCCGCGCTGACCCTCAGCTGCGCGCCGCGGTTTGCCAAGTTCCAGCGATTAAAAAAATTGTTTTTTCCGGCCGACGCGCGACGGGTGCCACCCACCCGCCTCAGAGCGTGCGTGTGGTGTGGACATTGAACCCCCCACGGTCCGCCGAAGGCAGGCCGCGAGTTGGGTACCCGCCGCAAAGGGGTAAAGTTCCGAGTGGGCGCGCCGCGATGGCACCGGGCCCGACCCCGGCCGAGGCGCGCCCGGAGACTACTTCAGGACTGCGAGGGAGCGCCAGGCTGCCGGTTGAGCGCGCGCGCGGGGAGGCGGACGGTGACGTCGCGCGACGCTGGGCGACTCCGGTGTGACGAACGGAGCCCCCAGCCGCGGGGAGGCGAAGCGCTAGCGGGGCGACGGACG
>NW_028284142.1:50000-67500 GCF_059516105.1 Syngnathus floridae | reverse complement strand
GACCGTCCAACGCGGGCATCGCTAGATTAGCCGTGGCCACGATCCTTCCACACCGCGAGCCTTTCGCCCTCGGCCGGTGTCGGTCAACGTGTGGGTGGGGGGGAAGGACGGCTGCCGGGAGCAGACAGCCGTCCCCGGGTGGGGTGTACAGTCCTTCCACCGCGGCCGCCGGGAGCAGACGGCCGTCGAGCGATTCTGCCATTGTTCCTAGGACTTTGTACGATTTTAAAGACCCTCCGCGCGGGCCGCTGATCCCGCTCGGTCGCTCCGGCCTGTGTTTAAGGAGGCGGCCGGTCCTCCCATTCTGCCAGTGTTCCTTGGACTTTGAATATTTCAAGAGTCTTTTCGCTCCGGGCTAGGGCGGGTGAGGTCGTCTCGAACCACGTGCCTGAAGGCCGCCTCGCGCCGGATGCAGGCCCCGCTCTGTCGTGCGGTGTGACCGTCCAACGCGGGCATCGCTAGATTAGCCGTGGCCACGATCCTTCCACACCGCGAGCCTTTCGCCCTCGGCGGTGTCGGTCAACGTGTGGGGTGGGGGGGAAGGACGGCTGCCGGGAGCAGACAGCCGTCCCCGGGTGGGGTGTACAGTCCCTTCACCGCGGCCGCCGGGAGCAGACGGCCGTCGAGCGATTCTGCCATTGTCCCTAGGACTTTGTACATTTCAAAGACCCTGCGCGCGGGCCGCTGATCCCGCTCGGTCGCTCCGGCCTGTGTTTAAGGAGGCGGCCGGTCCTCCCATTCTGCCAGTGTTCCTTGGACTTTGAAAAGTCTTTCCGCTCCGGGCTAGGGCGGGTGAGGTCGTCTCGAACCACGTGCCTGAAGGCCGCCTCGCGCCGGATGCAGGCCCCGCTCTGTCGTGCGGTGTGACCGTCCAACGCGGGCATCGCTAGATTAGCCGTGGCCACGATCCTTCCACACCGCGAGCCTTTCGCCCTCGGCTGATGTTCAACCAACGTGTGGGGAGGGGGTTATGGACGGCTGCCGGGAGCAGACAGCCGTCCCCGGGAGGGGAGACTTCACGGCGGCCGCCGGGAGCAGACGGCCGTCGAGAGATTCTGCCAGTGTTCCTTGGACTTTGACTATTTCAAAGTCTTTCCGCTCCGGGCTAGGGCGGGTGAGGTCGTCTCGAACCACGTGCCTGAAGGCCGCCTCGCGCCGGATGCAGGCCCCGCTCTGTCGTGCGGTGTGACCGTCCAACGCGGGCATCGCTAGATTAGCCGTGGCCACGATCCTTCCACACCGCGAGCCTTTCGCCCTCGGCCGGTGTTCGCTCAACGCGCGGGGCCGCTGATCCCGCTCCATCTCTCCGGCCTGTGTTTAAGGAGGCGGCCGGTCCTCCCATTCTGCCAGTGTTCCTTGGACTTTGAAAATTTCAAAGTCTTTCCGCTCCGGGCTAGGGCGGGTGAGGTCGTCTCGAGCCACGTGCCTGAAGGCCGCCTCGCGCCGGATGCAGGCCCCGCTCTGTCGTGCGGTGTGACCGTCCAACGCGGGCATCGCTAGATTAGCCGTGGCCACGATCCTTCCACACCGCGAGCCTTTCGCCCTCGGCTGGTGTTCGTCCAACGTGTGGGGAGGGGGTTAAGGACGGCTGCCGGGAGCAGACAGCCGTCCCCGGGAGGGGAGACTTCACGGCGGCCGCCGGGAGCAGACGGCCGTCGAGAGATTCTGCCAGCGTTCCTTGTACTTTGAATATTTCACAGCCGTGCTCGCACTTAGGAAATTTTCGAGCGCTGTGGCACTTAGACATTTTTCGTCAAGCGTGGCACTTAGAAATTTTTCGTCAAGAGAGGCACTTAGACATTTTTCGTCAAGAGTGACACTTAGAAAATTTTTCACTCTCTTTGTGCCTTCCAGGGTGCTGTGCAACCCTGCGTGTTGTGTTCCCACCGAGCAAGGGGCGCTGCTGGCGGCCATGACCAAGCGCTCGGCACCGGGCCCTTTCATTTTGTGGGGTAAATTATGCGCCCCCCATGCTCGTTCTGACTATATTTTGCGAAAGGGGGGTAAATCGTTGATGAGTACGCTGACTAGGGGGGACCAACCATCGTACTCTGGCGCACCTGAAGACCAAAGTTGGTACTGCACCCTACCCCTGGTACCCCAACCCCTGGTACCTAAAGAGGGAGAGGCCGAATTTTCGCTTTCGGCGGCCGACCGCGGGAACCAGCCGAGGCGGACACTTTTCGGCTCAAGAGCCGTTGGCACTTAGAAAAAATTCGCACAAGTTGGCAGGACTTCCGGGGCCAGAGGCCGAATTTTCGCTTTTGGTGGCCGTTATGGGGAACCAGCCGAGGCGGACACTTTACGGCTGTTGAGTCGTTGGCACTTAGAAAAAATTCGCACAAGTTGGCAGGACTTCCAGAGCAAGAGGCCGAATTTTCGCTTTTGGTGGCGTTATGGGGAACCAGCCGAGGCGGACACTTTACGGCTGTTGAGTCGTTGGCACTTAGAAAAAATTCGCACAAGTTGGCAGGACTTCCAGGAGAAGAGGCCGAATTTTCGCTTTTGGTGGCCGACCTGGGGAACCAGCCGAGGCGGACACTTTTCGGCTCAAGAGCCGTTGGCACTTAGAAAATATTTGCCAAACTTGGCTTGACTTCCAGGAGAAGAGGCCGAATTTTCGCTTTTGGTGGCCGACCTGGGGAACCAGCCGAGGCGGACACTTTTCGGCTCAAGAGCCGTTGGCACTTAGAAAATATTTGCCAAACTTGGCTTGACTTCCAGGAGAAGAGGCCGAATTTTCACTTTTGGTGGCCAACCTGGGGAACCAGCCGAGGCGGACACTTTACGCTGGTTGAGTCGTTGGCACTTAGAAAATATTTGCCAAACTTGGCTTGACTTCCAGGAGAAGAGGCCGAATTTTCACTTTTGGTGGCCGACCTGGGGAACCAGCCGAGGCGGACACTTTAGGCTGGTTGAGTCGTTGGCACTTAGAAAATATTCGCCAAACTTGGCTTGACTTCCAGGAGAAGAGGCCGAATTTTCACTTTTGGTGGCCGACCTGGGGAACCAGCCGAGGCGGACACTTTAGGCTGGTTGAGTCGTTGGCACTTAGAAAATATTTGCCAAACTTGGCCAGACTTCCAGGAGAAGAGGCCGAATTTTCACTTTTGGTGGCCGACCTGGGGAACCAGCCGAGGCGGACACTTTAGGCTGGTTGAGTCGTTGGCACTTAGAAAAGATTTGCCAAACTTGGCCAGACTTCCAGGAGAAGAGGCCGAATTTTCACTTTTGGTGGCCGTTATGGGGAACCAGCCGAGGCGGACACTTTACGCTGGTTGAGTCGTTGGCACTTAGAAAATATTTGCCAAACTTGGCTTGACTTCCAGGAGAAGAGGCCGAATTTTCACTTTTGTGGGCCGTTATGGGGAACCAGCCGAGGCGGACACTTTACGCTGGTCGAGTCGATGGCACTTAGAAAATATTCGCCAAACTTGGCTTGACTTCCAGGAGAAGAGGCCGAATTTTCACTTGTGGTACCCGACCTGGGGAACCAGCCGAGGCGGACACTTTAGGCTGGTTGAGTCGTTGGCACTTAGAAAATATTCGCCAAACTTGGCTTGACTTCCAGGAGAAGAGGCCGAATTTTCACTTTTGGTGGCCGACCTGGGGAACCAGCCGAGGCGGACACTTTAGGCTGGTTGAGTCGTTGGCACTTAGAAAATATTTGCCAAACTTGGCCAGACTTCCAGGAGAAGAGGCCGAATTTTCACTTTTGGTGGCCGACCTGGGGAACCAGCCGAGGCGGACACTTTAGGCTGGTTGAGTCGTTGGCACTTAGAAAATATTTGCCAAACTTGGCTTGACTTCCAGGAGAAGAGGCCGAATTTTCACTTTTCATGGCCGTTATGGGGAACCAGCCGAGGCGGACACTTTTCGGCTCAAGAGCCGTTGGCACTTAGAAAATATTTGCCAAACTTGGCTTGACTTCCAGGAGAAGAGGCCGAATTTTCACTTTTGGTGGCCGTTATGGGGAACCAGCCGAGGCGGACACTTTACGCTGGTTGAGTCGTTGGCACTTAGAAAATATTCGCCAAACTTGGCCAGACTTCCAGGAGAAGAGGCCGAATTTTCACTTTTGGTGGCCGACCTGGGGAACCAGCCGAGGCGGACACTTTACGGCTGTTGAGTCGTTGGCACTTAGAAAATATTTGCCAAACTTGGCTTGACTTCCAGGAGAAGAGGCCGAATTTTCACTTTTGGTGGCCGTTATGGGGAACCAGCCGAGGCGGACACTTTACGCTGGTCGAGTCGTTGGCACTTAGAAAATATTTGCCAAACTTGGCCAGACTTCCAGGAGAAGAGGCCGAATTTTCACTTTTGGTGGCCGACCTGGGGAACCAGCCGAGGCGGACACTTTACGCTGGTTGAGTCGTTGGCACTTAGAAAATATTCGCCAAACTTGGCCAGACTTCCAGGAGAAGAGGCCGAATTTTCACTTGTTCTGGCCGTTGTGGGGAACCAGCCGAGGCGGACACTTTACGCTGGTTGAGTCGTTGGCACTTAGAAAATATTCGCCAAACTTGGCCAGACTTCCAGGAGAAGAGGCCGAATTTTCACTTGTTCTGGCCGTTATGGGGAACCAGACGAGGCGGACACATCACCCCGCAAGTGCCGTTGGCACTTTGAAAATATTCGCCAAACTTGGCCAGACTTCCAGGAGAAGAGGCCGAATTTTCACTTGTTCTGGCCGTTATGGGGAACCAGACGAGGCGGACACATCACCCCGCAAGTGCCGTTGGCACTTTGAAAATATTCGCCAAACTTGGCCAGACTTCCAGGAGAAGAGGCCGAATTTTCACTTGTTCTGGCCGTTATGGGGAACCAGACGAGGCGGACACATCACCCCGCAAGTGCCGTTGGCACTTTGAAAATATTCGCCAAACTTGGCCGGACTTCCAGGAGAAGAGGCCGAATTTTCACTTGTTCTGGCCGACCTGGGGAACCAGACGAGGCGGACACATCACCCCGCAAGTGCCGTTGGCACTTTGAAAATATTCGCCAAACTTGGCCGGACTTCCAGGAGAAGAGGCCGAATTTTCACTTGTTCTGGCCGACCTGGGGAACCAGACGAGGCGGACACATCACCCCGCAAGTGCCGTTGGCACTTTGAAAATATTCGCCAAACTTGGCCGGACTTCCAGGAGAAGAGGCCGAATTTTCACTTTTTCTGGCCGACCTGGGGAACCAGACGAGGCGGACACATCACCCCGCAAGTGCCGTTGGCACTTTGAAAATATTCGAAACTTCCATCAAACACACATCGGCTTTTTCGCCGTCGCTGTCCGGCCTGGGCACCATCGTGGCTCGGACAGTTCGTGTGCCAGCTTCCGTTGGCACTTAGAACATTTTTCAAAATAAAAATAAACAGTCCTGCACATACGTGCCGACTATATTTTGCGAAAGGGGAGTAAACCGATGAGTACACTAACTAGGGGGACCAACAGACCGTAGTGGTCTCCCCTGGTACCTAAATGCATACCCCTGGTACCTCAGCGACTACCCCTGGTACCTAAATGCGTACCCCTGGTACCTCAGAGAGGCCGAATTTTCACATTCCGTGGCCGAACTAGGGAACCGGACGAGGCGGACACTTTTCCGGGAGAGACCCGATGGCACTTAGAAAATATTCGCTCAAGTTGGCAGGACTTCCAGAGCAAGAGGCCGAATTTTCGCTCGTTCGGGCCGACTCGGGGAACCAGCCGAGTCGGACACTTTTCCGGGCAAGACCCGATGGCACTTAGAAAATATTCGCTCAAGTTGGCAGGACTTCCAGAGCAAGAGGCCGAATTTTCACATTATGTGGCCGAACTAGGGAACCAGCCGAGTCGGACACTTTTCCGGGCAAGACCCGATGGCACTTAGAAAATATTCGCTCAAGTTGGCAGGACTTCCAGAGCAAGAGGCCGAATTTTCGCTCGTTCGGGCCGACTCGGGGAACCAGACGAGTCGGACACTTTTCCGGGCAAGACCCGATGGCACTTAGAAAATATTCGCTCAAGTTGGCAGGACTTCCAGAGCAAGAGGCCGAATTTTCACATTATGTGGCCGAACTAGGGAACCAGCCGAGTCGGACACTTTTCCGGGCAAGACCCGATGGCACTTAGAAAATATTCGCTCAAGTTGGCAGGACTTCCAGAGCAAGAGGCCGAATTTTCGCTCGTTCGGGCCGACTCGGGGAACCAGCCGAGTCGGACACTTTTCCGGGCAAGACCCGATGGCACTTAGAAAATATTCGCTCAAGTTGGCAGGACTTCCAGAGCAAGAGGCCGAATTTTCACATTCCGTGGCCGACTCGGGGAACCAGCCGAGTCGGACACTTTTCCGGGCAAGACCCGATGGCACTTAGAAAATATTCGCTCAAGTTGGCAGGACTTCCAGAGCAAGAGGCCGAATTTTCGCTCGTTCGGGCCGACTCGGGGAACCAGCCGAGTCGGACACTTTTCCGGGCAAGACCCGATGGCACTTAGAAAATATTCGCTCAAGTTGGCAGGACTTCCAGAGCAAGAGGCCGAATTTTCGCTCGTTCGGGCCGACTCGGGGAACCAGCCGAGTCGGACACTTTTCCGGGCAAGACCCGATGGCACTTAGAAAATATTCGCTCAAGTTGGCAGGACTTCCAGAGCAAGAGGCCGAATTTTCACATTATGTGGCCGAACTAGGGAACCAGCCGAGTCGGACACTTTTCCGGGCAAGACCCGATGGCACTTAGAAAATATTCGCTCAAATTGGCAGGACTTCCAGAGCAAGAGGCCGAATTTTCACTCGTTCGGGCCGACTCGGGGAACCAGCCGAGTCGGACACGTTACGGCCGAACACCCGTTGGCACTTAGAAAATATTCGCCAAAGTCGGCCGGACTTCCAGGCGAAGAGGCTGAATTTTCGCTCGTTCGGGCCGACTCGGGGAACCAGCCGAGTCGGACACATTACGGCCGAAAACCCGTTGGCACTTAGAAAATATTCGCCAAAGTCGGCCGGACTTCCAGGCGAAGAGCCTGAATTTTCACTTTTTCTGACCGACTCGGGGAACCAGCCGAGTCGGACACATTACGGTGTAACACCCGTTGGCACTTAGAAAATATTCGCCAAAGTTCGTTGGACCTCCAGGCGAAGAGGCCGAATTTTCGCTCGTTCGGGCCGACTCGGGGAACCAGCCGAGTCGGACACATTACGGCCGAACACCCGTTGGCACTTAGAAAATATTCGCCAAAGTTCGTCGGACTTCCAGGCGAAGAGGCCGAATTTTCGCTCGTTCGGGCCGACTCGGGGAACCAGCCGAGTCGGACACATTTCGGCGCAACACCCGTTGGCACTTAGAAAATATTCGCCCAAGTCGGCCGGACTTCCAGGCGAAGAGGCCGAATTTTCACTTTTTCTGGCCGACCGGAGGAACCAGCCGCGTCGGACACATTACGGTGTAACACCCGTTGGCACTTAGAAAATATTCGCCAAAGTTCGTCGGACCTCCAGAGCGAGAGGCCGAATTTTCACTTTTTCTGGCCGGCCGGAGAACCAGCCGAGGCGGACACATCACGCCGCTTTTGCCGTTGGCATATTCGAAACTTCCAGAATGGGCTTTTTCGCCGTCGCTGTCCGGCCTGGGCACCATCGTGGCTCGGACACGTCGTGTGCCAGCGTCCGCTGGCACTTAGAAAATTTTTCAAAATAAAAATAAACAGTCCTGCACATACGTGCCCACTATATTTTGCGAAAGGGGAGTAAACCGTCGATGAGTACGCTGACTAGTGGGACCAACCATCGCGCTCTGGCGCACCTGAAGACCAAAGTTGGTACTGCACCCTACCCCTGGTACCCAAACGGGGTAGAGGCCGATTTTTCGCATTTGGCGGCCGACCTAGGGAACCAGAAGAGGCGGACACTTTTCCGAGCAAGTGCCGATGGCACTTCCAGAGCGAGAGGCCGAATAATCGTAATTTGTGGCCGACTTGGGAACCAGCGAAGGCGGATAGGAAGTCAAGCGCGTCCCGCCGGCTGGTCCGCGGGCCAATTGCGGTCCCGCGAGTTAGCGATCGCGGTCCGGAATTCTAGCCGACTTGGGAACCAGCGAAGGCGGATGGGTGGTCACCGAGGTCCCGCCGGCTGGTCCGCGGGCCATTTAGGGTCCCGCGAGTTAGCGATCGCGGTCCGGAATTCTAGCCGACTTGGGAACCAGCGAAGGCGGATAGGAAGTCAAGTGGGTCCCGCCGGCTGGTCCGCGGGCCATTTAGGGTCCCGCAAGTTAGCGATCGCGGTCCGGAATTCTAGCCGACTTGGGAACCAGCGAAGGCGGATGGGTGGTCACCGAGGTCCCGCCGGCTGGTCCGCGGGCCATTTAGGGTCCCGCGAGTTACCGATCGCGGTCCGGAATTCTAGCCGGCCAGGGACCACCGCGAGGCGGATGGGTGGTCACCGAGGTCCCGCCGGCTGGTCCGCGGGCCATTTAGGGTCCCGCGAGTTAGCGATCGCGGTCCGGAATTCTAGCCGACTTGGGAACCAGCGAAGGCGGATGGGTGGTCACCGAGGTCCCGCCGGATGGTCCGCGGGCCATTTAGGGTCCCGCGAGTTAGCGATCGCGGTCCGGAATTCTAGCCGACTTGGGAACCAGCGAAGGCGGATAGGAAGTCAAGTGGGTCCCGCCGGCTGGTCCGCGGGCCATTTAGGGTCCCGCAAGTTAGCGATCGCGGTCCGGAATTCTAGCCGACTTGGGAACCAGCGAAGGCGGATGGGTGGTCACCGAGGTCCCGCCGGCTGGTCCGCGGGCCATTTAGGGTCCCGCGAGTTAGCGATCGCGGTCCGGAATTCTAGCCGACTTGGGAACCAGCGAAGGCGGATAGGAAGTCAAGTGGGTCCCGCCGGCTGGTCCGCGGGCCATTTAGGGTCCCGCAAGTTAGCGATCGCGGTCCGGAATTCTAGCCGACTTGGGAACCAGCGAAGGCGGATGGGTGGTCACCGAGGTCCCGCCGGCTGGTCCGCGGGCCATTTAGGGTCCCGCGAGTTACCGATCGCGGTCCGGAATTCTAGCCGGCCAGGGACCACCGCGAGGCGGATGGGTGGTCACCGAGGTCCCGCCGGCTGGTCCGCGGGCCATTTAGGGTCCCGCGAGTTAGCGATCGCGGTCCGGAATTCTAGCCGACTTGGGAACCAGCGAAGGCGGATGGGTGGTCACCGAGGTCCCGCCGGATGGTCCGCGGGCCATTTAGGGTCCCGCGAGTTAGCGATCGCGGTCCGGAATTCTAGCCGACTTGGGAACCAGCGAAGGCGGATAGGAAGTCAAGTGGGTCCCGCCGGCTGGTCCGCGGGCCATTTAGGGTCCCGCAAGTTAGCGATCGCGGTCCGGAATTCTAGCCGACTTGGGAACCAGCGAAGGCGGATGGGTGGTCACCGAGGTCCCGCCGGCTGGTCCGCGGGCCATTTAGGGTCCCGCGAGTTACCGATCGCGGTCCGGAATTCTAGCCGGCCAGGGACCACCGCGAGGCGGATGGGTGGTCACCGAGGTCCCGCCGGCTGGTCCGCGGGCCATTTAGGGTCCCGCGAGTTAGCGATCGCGGTCCGGAATTCTAGCCGACTTGGGAACCAGCGAAGGCGGATGGGTGGTCACCGAGGTCCCGCCGGATGGTCCGCGGGCCATTTAGGGTCCCGCGAGTTAGCGATCGCGGTCCGGAATTCTAGCCGACTTGGGAACCAGCGAAGGCGGATAGGAAGTCAAGTGGGTCCCGCCGGCTGGTCCGCGGGCCATTTAGGGTCCCGCAAGTTAGCGATCGCGGTCCGGAATTCTAGCCGACTTGGGAACCAGCGAAGGCGGATGGGTGGTCACCGAGGTCCCGCCGGCTGGTCCGCGGGCCATTTAGGGTCCCGCGAGTTACCGATCGCGGTCCGGAATTCTAGCCGGCCAGGGACCACCGCGAGGCGGATGGGTGGTCACCGAGGTCCCGCCGGCTGGTCCGCGGGCCATTTAGGGTCCCGCGAGTTACCGATCGCGGTCCGGAATTCTAGCCGGCCGGGGACCACCGAGAGGCGGATGGGTGGTCACCGACGTCCCGCCGGCTGGTCCGCGGGCCATTTAGGGTCCCGCGAGTTAGCGATCGCGGTCCGGAATTCTAGCCGACTTGGGAACCAGCGAAGGCGGATGGGTGGTCACCGAGGTCCCGCCGGCTGGTCCGCGGGCCATTTAGGGTCCCGCGCGGTACCGATCGCGGCCCGGAATTCTAGCCGGCCGGGGACCACCGCGAGGCGGATGGGTCTTCACCGAGGTCCCGCCGGCTGGTCCGCGGGCCATTTAGGGTCCCGCGAGGTACCGATCGCGGTCCGGAATTCTAGCCGGCCGGGGACCACCGCGAGGCGGATGGGTGGTCACCGAGGTCCCGCCGGCTGGTCCGCGGGCCATTTAGGGTCCCGCGAGGTACCGATCGCGGTCCGGAATTCTACCCGGCCGGGGACCACCGCGAGGCGGATGGGTGGTCACCGACGTCCCGCCGGCTGGTCCGCGGGCCATTTAGGGTCCCGCGAGGTACCGATCGCGGTCCGGAATTCTAGCCGGCCGGGGACCACCGCGAGGCGGATGGGTGGTCACCGAGGTCCCGCCGGCTGGTCCGCGGGCCATTTAGGGTCCCGCGAGTTACCGATCGCGGTCCGGAATTCTAGCCGGCCGGGGACCACCGCGAGGCGGATGGGTGGTCACCGACGTCCCGCCGGCTGGTCCGCGGGCCATTTAGGGTCCCGCGAGTTAGCGATCGCGGTCCGGAATTCTAGCCGGCCGGGGACCACCGCGAGGCGGATGGGTGGTCACCGAGGTCCCGCCGGCTGGTCCGCGGGCCATTTAGGGTCCCGCGAGTTGGCAGTCGCGGCCCGGAATTCTAGCCGGCCCGGAGCCACCCAGAGACCGTGCACACGCGCCGGGTGGCCGGAAATACCTCCAGCCGAGCGGACATGCACTTTATAAGCACCTTGGACGAGATGGCAGAGCCTTACTCGACTTCCAGCACCTCGGCTAAGCGTTCTCCACGGCCCGCTGTGCTTCCAGAAGACCTCCAGACGGTCCTCATGGTGCTTTCCTCCTCACTCTCCCAGCTGGCCCAGGCTTCCAGCACCCCGGCTAAGCGTTCTCCACGGCCCGCTGTGCTTCCAGAAGACCTCCAGACGGTCCTCATGGTGCTTTCCTCCTCACTCTCCCAGCCGGGCCAGGCTTCCAGCACCCCGGCTAAGCGTCTTACACGGCCCGCTGTGCTTCCAGAAGACCTCCAGCCGGTCTTCATGGTGCATTCCTCCTCGCTTCTTAAGCCGAACGAGGCTTCCAGAGCCCCGGTTAAGCATTTTACGCGGCCCGCCGAGCCTCCACAGCACTTCCAGCCGGTTCCACGGCTGCTTTCCTCCTCACTGTTTAAGCCGAACGAGGCTTCCAGAGCCCCGGCTAAGCGTTTTACGCGGCCCGCTGAACTTCCAGAGCACCTCCAGCCGGTTCCCCGGGTGCTTTCCTCCTCACTTTATAAGCCGAACGAGGCTTCCAGAGCCCCGGCTAAGCGTTCTCCGCGTCCCGCTGATCTTCCCGGAGCTTGTAACGGGGAATTACCTCCCTCCAGCGGACACGGCGGGTAAATACGCCACCTCTCGCACTTAGCGCACACTCGCGTTGCTGCGCGTCTGGTGGCACTCTGAGCGGCCAAACGGCGGGAGTAACTGTCACTCTCTTAAGGTAGGCTCACTTGAGATTTTTTTGAACGGTTCGTGGATAAATATATGATATATACTACATATGATCGCATTTATAGTCAAATCATATCAAAATGTCATTCTCCGGGTGCTTTCCTCCTCACTCTTGACGCCCGAGGAGGCTTCCAGAGCCTCGGCTAAGCGTTTTACGCGGCCCGCTGAGCTCCCACCGCACCTCCAGCCGGTTCTCATGAGGCTTTCCGCCTCATTTTCTAAGCCGAAGGAGGCTTCCACAGCCCCGGCTAAGCGTTTTGCGCGGCCCGCTGAACTTCCAGAGCACCTCCAGCCGGTTCCCCGAGTGCTTTCCGCCTCACTTTCTAAGCCGAACGAGGCTTCCAGCACCCCGGCTAAGCGTTCTCCGCGTCCCGCTGATCTTCCCGGAGCTTGTAACGGGGAATTACCTCCCTCTAGCGGACACGGCGGGTAAATACGCCAGCTCTCGCACTTAGCGCACACATCGCGTTGCTGCGCGTCTGATGGCACTTTGAGTAGCCAAAATGCGGGAGTAACAATCACTCTCTTAAGGTAGGCTCACTTGAGATTTTTTTTAACCGTCCGCGGAGGCGACCGGGACCACCGGGACAGCCGGGAGGCCGTGCGCGCGGGCCAAGTGGCCGAAAATAGCTCCAGGCCGACCGGATCGGCTAGTTGTAAGCACCGCGGATGAGATCGCGGAGCATTATTCGACTTCCAGCGGCCCGTGCGCTTACGCACGCCGCCCGGAACCTCCGGGAGGCCGTGCGCATGCGCAAGTGGCCGAAAATAGCTCCTAGCCGACCGGATCGGCTGTTTGTGAGCACCGCGGATGAGATCGCGGAGCATTATTCGACTTCCAGCGGCCGGTGGGCTTACGCACGCCGCCCGGGACCTCCGGGAGGCCGTGCGCATGCGCAAGTGGCCGAAAATAGCTCCTAGCCGACCGGATCTGCACTTTACAAGCTCCGCGGATGAGATCGCGGAGCTTCATCCGACTTCCAGCGGCCGGTGCGCTCGCGCACTCCACCCGGCACCTCCGGGAGGCCGTGCGCACGCGCCAAGTGGCCCAAAATAGCTCCTAGCCGACCGGATCTGCACTTTACAAGCTCCGCGGATGAGATCGCGGAGCTTTATGCGACTTCCAGCGGCCGGTGCGCTCACGCACTCCACCCGGCACCATCCGGGAGACCGTGCGCGCGCCAAGTGGCCCAAAATAGCTCCAGCCCAGCGGATCGGCTGTTTACAAGCACCGCGGATGAGATCGCGGAGCTTTATTCGACTTCCAGCGGCCGGCGCGCACGACGAGCGGACCCGGTGACGGTCCAGCTCCACCCGGAACCTCGCACGGCCCGCTTCTCCCCCCCGCGCGGACTTCCGAGCGCTCGGGGAGACGTTCGGAAGCCGCCGTTGACGTTGGAGCGGGGAAATACCTCCCTCCAGCGGACACGGCGAGTAAATACACCTTCGGCCAAACGGCGGGAGTAACTATGACTCTCTTAAGGTAGCGGCACTCGACATCTTTTTCACGGTTCGTGGAGGACCCGGCCGGTTCTCGGGGGTGCTTTTTCTACTAACCCTTGACCCCCGAGGAGACTTCCAGCACCCCGGCTAAGCGTTTTACGCGGCCCGCTGAGCTTCCACCGCACCTCCAGCCGGTTCCCATGAGGCTTTCCTCCTAACTCTTGACGCCCGAGGAGGCTTCCAGAGCCTCGGCTAAGCGTTTTACGCGGCCCGCTGAGCTTCCACCGCACCTCCAGCCGGTTCTCATGATGCTTTCCTCCTAACTCTTGACGCCCGAGGAGGCTTCCAGAGCCCCGGCTAAGCGTTTTACGCGGCCCGCTGAGCTTCCACCGCACCTCCAGCCGGTTCCCCGGGTGCATTCCTCCTCACTTTCTAAGCCGAACGAGGCTTCCAGCGCCCCGGCTAAGCGTTTTACGCGGCCCGCCGAGCTTCCACAGCACCTCCAGCCGGTTCTCATGATGCATTCCTCCTCACATTCTAAGCCGAACGAGGCTTCCAGAGCCCCGGCTAAGCGTTTTACGCGGCCCGCCGAGCCTCCACAGCACCTCCAGCCGGTTCCCCGAGTGCTTTCCTCCTCACTGTTTAAGCCGAACGAGGCTTCCAGGGCCCCGGCTAAGCGTTTTACGCGGCCCGCTGGACTTCCACAGCACCTCCAGCCGGTTCTCCGGGTGCTCCCATCCTCACTGTTTAAGCCGAACGAGGCTTCCAGAGCCCCGGCTAAGCGTTTTACGCGGCCCGCTGGACTTCCAGAGCACCTCCAGCCGGTTCTCCGGGTGCTCCCATCCTCACTGTTTAAGCCGAACGAGGCTTCCAGAGCCCCGGCTAAGCGTTTTACGCGGCCCGCTGAACTTCCCCAGCACCCCCAGCCGGTTCCCCGAGTGCTTTCCTCCTCACTCTTGACGCCCGAGGAGACTTCCAGCACCCCGGCTAAGCGTTTTACGCGGCCCGCTGAGCTTCCGGAGCACCTCCAGCCGGTTCTCATGGGGCTTTCCTCCTAACTCTTGACCCCCGAGGAGGCTTCCAGAGCCCCGGCTAAGCGTTTTACGCGGCCCGCCGAGCTTCCAAAGCACCTCCAGCCGGTTCTCATGATGCATTCCTCCTCACTCTTTAAGCCGAACGAGGCTTCCAGAGCCCCGGCTAAGCGTTTTACGCGGCCCGCTGAACTTCCCCAGCACCCCCAGCCGGTTCCCCGAGTGCTTTCCTCCTCACTTTATAAGCCGAACGAGGCTTCCAGCGCCCCGGCTAAGCGTTCTCCGCGTCCCGGTGATCTTCCCGGAGGTCGTAACGGGGAAATACCTCCCTCCAGCGGACACGGAGAGAAATTACACCGCCTCTCGCACAGAGGCGGGTAAACGGCGGGAGTAACTATGACTCTCTTAAGGTAGCCTGACTTGACATCTCTTTAACGGTTCGTGGATAAATACATGATATATACTACATATGATCGCATTTAAAGCCAAATAATACAAAATGAGCATTCGGTTATAAACACTGTATTCATCATGTTTATAGGCGATGTTAATATTTATATGTTTAATGTTTATAGGTGATGTTAATATTTATATATTTAATGTTTATAGGGGATGTTAATATTTATATATTTATTTTGTACATCATGTTATAGTTATACGACACTCGCTATTGGATCATGATGTGATCGTATCGGCGGGAGTCGGCCCGGGCTCCGGGTGAAGAGGCCGAATTCTCGCCACTCGCGGCCGACCGGGGAACCAGCAGAGGCGGACGCATCGCGGCGCGAGAGCCCTTGGCACTTAGAAAAAATTTGGCAAAAGTTGCTCCGTGCTCCAGGTGAAGAGGCCGAATTCTCGCCACTCGCGGCCGACCGGGGAACCAGCAGAGGCGGACGCATCGCGGCGCGAGAGCCCTTGGCACTTAGAAAAAAATTGGCAAAAGTCGCTCCGGGTGAAGAGGCCGAATTCTCGCCACTCGCGGCCGACCGGGGAACCAGCAGAGGCGGACGCATCGCGGCGCAAGAGCCCTTGGCACTTAGAAAAAAATTGGCAAAAGTCGCTCCGCGCTCCAGGTGAAGAGGCCGAATTCTCGCCACTCGTGGCCGACCAGGGAACCAGCAGAGGCGGACGCATCGCGGCGCGAGAGCCCTTGGCACTTAGAAAAATTTTCGCAAAAGTCGCTCCGCGCTCCAGGTGAAGAGGCCGAATTCTCGCCACTCGCGGCCGACCGGGGAACCAGCGAAGGCGGGTAAGCTTTCAAGAGAGCCCCGCCGGCTGGTCCGCGGGCCGAACGTGGTCCCGTAACGTACCCACAGCGGACGCCGTCCCACGCCCGGTAAGAACCACCGAGAGGCGGATACGCTCTCCGACGAGCCCCGCCGGCCGGTCCGCGGCGGGAAATGCGCCCTCTGGCGGACACGCCGTTGTAAATGAATGGGCTTTGGCACTTAGTGCATTTTCGCAAAAGTCGCTCCGCGCTCCGGGCGAAGAGGCCGAATTCTCGCTACTCGTGGCCGACCAGGGAACCAGCGAAGGCGGGTAAACTCTCAAGAGAGCCCCGCCGGCTGGTCCGCGGGCCAATAATGGTCCCGTCACCTACCGACAGCGGACGCCGACCCACGCCCGGCAAGGACCACCGAGAGGCGGATAACGGCGCACACCGCGAACGGCGGGTGGCGGTCGCTGGGTGGCGGTCGGGGGGTGGCGGTCGGGGGGTGGCGGTCGGGGATGGTGCTTGGGGATGGTGCTTGGGGACCGGTGGCGCCGGAGGCGCACACCGCGAACGGCTGGTGGCGGTCGGCTGGTGGCGGTCGGCTGGTGGCGGTCGGCTGGTGGCGGTCGCCTTGTGGCGGTCGGGGGGTGGCGGTCGGGGGGTGGCGGTCGGGGATGGTGCTTGGGGATGGTGCTTGGGACCGGTGGCGCCGGAGGCGCACACCGCGAACGGCTGGTGGCGGTCGGCTGGTGGCGGTCGGCTGGTGGCAGTCGGCTGGTGGCGGTCGGGGGGTGGCGGTCGGGGGGTGGCGCTTGGGGATGGTGGCGGTCGCCTTGTGGCGGTCGGGGGGTGGCGGTCGGGGGGTGGCGCTTGGGGATGGTGGCGGTCGCCTTGTGGCGGTCGCCTTGTGGCGGTCGGGGGGTGGCGGTCGGGGGGTGGCGCTTGGGGATGGTGGCGGTCGCCTTGTGGCGGTCGCCTTGTGGCGGTCGCCTTGTGGCGGTCGCCTTGTGGCGGTCGGGGGGTGGCGGTCGGGGGGTGGCGCTTGGGGATGGTGGCGGTCGCCTTGTGGCGGTCGCCTTGTGGCGGTCGCCTTGTGGCGGTCGGGGGGTGGCGGTCGGGGGGTGGCGCTTGGGGATGGTGGCGGTCGCCTTGTGGCGGTCGCCTTGTGGCGGTCGGGGGGTGGCGGTCGGGGGGTGGCGCTTGGGGATGGTGGCGGTCGCCTTGTGGCGGTCGGGGGGTGGCGGTCGGGGGGTGGCGCTTGGGGATGGTGGCGGTCGCCTTGTGGCGGTCGGGGGTGGCGCTTGGGGATGGTGGCTGTCGCCTGGTGGCGGTCGGGGGTGGCGCTTGGGGATGGTGGCTGTCGCCTGGTGGCGGTCGGGGGTGGCGCTTGGGGATGGTGGTGGTGGTCGCCTGGTGGCCGTCGACTTGTTTCGGTCGGGGGTGGCGCTTGGGGATGGTGGCTGTTGCCTTGTGGTGGTCCGGGGTGGCGCTTTGGGACCGGCGTCCGGCGGAAAGTGCGTGTTGCGCGGCCCGGAGAAAGTTTCAGCCAAGGGCCCGCCGCTGGAGAAAATTTTAGGTACCAGGGGTGGATGTTTTTTGTCACCGCAGGAGGGGGACGTTGCCTCCGTCGGTGTCCGGCGGAGAGTGCGTGTTGCGCGGCCCGGAGAAAGTTTAGGCCCGGGGCCCGCCGCTGGAGAAAATTTTAGGTACCAGGAGTGGATTTTTTTTGTCACCGCAGGAGGGGGACGTTGCCTCCGTCGGTGTCCGGCGGAGAGTGCGTGTTGCGCGGCCCGGAGAAAGTTTAGGCCCGGGGCCCGCCGCTGGAGAAAATTTTAGGTACCAGGAGTGGATTTTTTTTTGTCACCGCAGGAGGGGGACGTTGCCTCCGTCGGTGTCCGGCGATGAGTGCGTGTTGCGCGGCCCGGAGAAAGTTTAGGCCCGGGGCCCGCCGCTGGAGAAAATTTTAGGTACCAGGAGTGGATGTACTTACTTCCACAGCGCCCGCGCGCTCCTGGCTGGTGTCCGAGGATGCTGCCTCATCCCCGGACGGGCCTCTTACGCACGCCCGCTTTCATTCTCTGGAGACTAAGTTAAACCGAGGGGAGGCTAAGTT
>NW_028284142.1:20000-40000 GCF_059516105.1 Syngnathus floridae | reverse complement strand
CGGGAGGGAAGCTGCGCCCCGTCCGAGTCAGACTCGGTCGTTGCGGCCCACCCGAGCCCGCACGCCTCACGCGGAGGGGTCATACGCCCCGGCGGCCACGATAGACGTCCTCCCGCTTCGCGGTGGTCGGGAGGGCTTAGCGGATAGGTGCAGATGCGGGGGCGGCTTCCCGAGATAGCCGTCCCTAGGTTAGGCGAGGGTTTGAGAAACATCTTTCGCGGTAGACCGGCGCGGCCGGCGGACGCCCACGTGGCGTGCCGCGAGTCGGATCGCGCGCTCGGCCTCCGTTGATGACCGCTAGGTGCGTGCGTGGAATCGGGGCGTCTCGGTCTCGCTGCCGTACGGCTCGCGCTAGGCCTGCGGGGGCGGCGTCGGAGCGCGCGCTCGCGCGGCGGCCGTAGCGCTAGAGGGCGACCCGCAAGTGGGGAGGAACCGTCCACCCAACGCCGGCGCTAGCCGGGGCCGGTGGGGGCCCTACCAAGGCGGGTCATGGTCGCATGTCGGTCGGTCCGGCCTCTGTTTACCGAGGCGGCCGGCACCTCCATCTGCCTTGGATGCCCCGAATCCGCAGACTTTCCTCCGGCCTCAGCTTAACGAGACGGCCGTTGCCTCCATCCTTGGATGTTAACATTCGCAGAGTTTCAGCTCCGGGCTAGGGCGGGTGAAGTCGTCTCGAACCACGTGCCTGAAGGCCGCCTCGCGCCGGATGCAGGCCCCGCTCTGTCGTGCGGTGTGACCGTCCAACGCGGGCATCGCTAGATTAGCCGTGGCCACGATCCTTCCACACCGCGAGCCTTTCGCCCTCGGCCGGTGGTCGCTCAAAGCGCGGGCCGCTGATCCCGCTCCATCTCTCCGGCCTGTGTTTAAGGAGGCGGCCGCTCCTCCTTCCTTGGATGGACCATTCGCATATTTTTCGCCCGGCCTGTGTTTAAGGAGGCGGCCGGTCCTCCTTCCTTGGATGGACCATTCGCATATTTTTCGCCCGGCCTGTGTTTAAGGAGGCGGCCGGTAACTCCCTTTCTTGGATGAGACCCAACATTCGCATATTTTTCGCCCGGCCTGTGTTTAAGGAGGCGGCCGGTCCTCCCATTCTGCCAGTGTTCCTTGGACTTTGAAAATTTCAAAGTCTTTCCGCTCCGGGCTAGGGCGGGTGAGGTCGTCTCGAACCACGTGCCTGAAGGCCGCCTCGCGCCAGATGCGGCCCCGCTCTGTCGTGCGGTGTGACCGTCCAACGCGGGCATCGCTAGATTAGCCGTGGCCACGATCCTTCCACACCGCGAGCCTTTCGCCCTCGGCCGGTGTCGGTCAACGTGTGGGTGGGGGGGAAGGACGGCTGCCGGGAGCAGACAGCCGTCCCCGGGTGGGGTGTACAGTCCTTCCACCGCGGCCGCCGGGAGCAGACGGCCGTCGAGCGATTCTGCCATTGTTCCTAGGACTTTGTACATTTTAAAGACCCTCCGCGCGGGCCGCTGATCCCGCTCGGTCGCTCCGGCCTGTGTTTAAGGAGGCGGCCGGTCCTCCCATTCTGCCAGTGTTCCTTGGACTTTGAATATTTCAAAGTCTTTTCGCTCCGGGCTAGGGCGGGTGAGGTCGTCTCGAACCACGTGCCTGAAGGCCGCCTCGCGCCGGATGCAGGCCCCGCTCTGTCGTGCGGTGTGACCGTCCAACGCGGGCATCGCTAGATTAGCCGTGGCCACGATCCTTCCACACCGCGAGCCTTTCGCCCTCGGCCGGTGTCGGTCAACGTGTGGGGTGGGGGGGAAGGACGGCTGCCGGGAGCAGACAGCCGTCCCCGGGTGGGGTGTACAGTCCCTTCACCGCGGCCGCCGGGAGCAGACGGCCGTCGAGCGATTCTGCCATTGTCCCTAGGACTTTGTACATTTCAAAGACCCTGCGCGCGGGCCGCTGATCCCGCTCGGTCGCTCCGGCCTGTGTTTAAGGAGGCGGCCGGTCCTCCCATTCTGCCAGTGTTCCTTGGACTTTGAAAAGTCTTTCCGCTCCGGGCTAGGGCGGGTGAGGTCGTCTCGAACCACGTGCCTGAAGGCCGCCTCGCGCCGGATGCAGGCCCCGCTCTGTCGTGCGGTGTGACCGTCCAACGCGGGCATCGCTAGATTAGCCGTGGCCACGATCCTTCCACACCGCGAGCCTTTCGCCCTCGGCTGATGTTCAACCAACGTGTGGGGAGGGGGTTATGGACGGCTGCCGGGAGCAGACAGCCGTCCCCGGGAGGGGAGACTTCACGGCGGCCGCCGGGAGCAGACGGCCGTCGAGAGATTCTGCCAGTGTTCCTTGGACTTTGACTATTTCAAAGTCTTTCCGCTCCGGGCTAGGGCGGGTGAGGTCGTCTCGAACCACGTGCCTGAAGGCCGCCTCGCGCCGGATGCAGGCCCCGCTCTGTCGTGCGGTGTGACCGTCCAACGCGGGCATCGCTAGATTAGCCGTGGCCACGATCCTTCCACACCGCGAGCCTTTCGCCCTCGGCCGGTGTTCGCTCAACGCGCGGGCCGCTGATCCCGCTCCATCTCTCCGGCCTGTGTTTAAGGAGGCGGCCGGTCCTCCCATTCTGCCAGTGTTCCTTGGACTTTGAAAATTTCAAAGTCTTTCCGCTCCGGGCTAGGGCGGGTGAGGTCGTCTCGAGCCACGTGCCTGAAGGCCGCCTCGCGCCGGATGCAGGCCCCGCTCTGTCGTGCGGTGTGACCGTCCAACGCGGGCATCGCTAGATTAGCCGTGGCCACGATCCTTCCACACCGCGAGCCTTTCGCCCTCGGCTGGTGTTCGTCCAACGTGTGGGGAGGGGGTTAAGGACGGCTGCCGGGAGCAGACAGCCGTCCCCGGGAGGGGAGACTTCACGGCGGCCGCCGGGAGCAGACGGCCGTCGAGAGATTCTGCCAGCGTTCCTTGTACTTTGAATATTTCACAGCCGTGCTCGCACTTAGGAAATTTTCGAGCGCTGTGGCACTTAGACATTTTTCGTCAAGCGTGGCACTTAGAAATTTTTCGTCAAGAGAGGCACTTAGACATTTTTCGTCAAGAGTGACACTTAGAAAATTTTTCACTCTCTTTGTGCCTTCCAGGGTGCTGTGCAACCCTGCGTGTTGTGTTCCCACCGAGCAAGGGGCGCTGCTGGCGGCCATGACCAGCGCTCGGCACCGGGCCCTTTCATTTTGTGGGGTAAATTATGCGCCCCCCATGCTCGTTCTGACTATATTTTGCGAAAGGGGGGTAAATCGTTGATGAGTACGCTGACTAGGGGGACCAACCATCGTACTCTGGCGCACCTGAAGACCAAAGTTGGTACTGCACCCTACCCCTGGTACCCCAACCCCTGGTACCTAAAGAGGGAGAGGCCGAATTTTCGCTTTCGGCGGCCGACCGCGGGAACCAGCCGAGGCGGACACTTTTCGGCTCAAGAGCCGTTGGCACTTAGAAAAAATTCGCACAAGTTGGCAGGACTTCCGGGGCCAGAGGCCGAATTTTCGCTTTTGGTGGCCGTTATGGGGAACCAGCCGAGGCGGACACTTTACGGCTGTTGAGTCGTTGGCACTTAGAAAAAATTCGCACAAGTTGGCAGGACTTCCAGAGCAAGAGGCCGAATTTCGCTTTGGTGGCCGTTATGGGGAACCAGCCGAGGCGGACACTTTACGGCTGTTGAGTCGTTGGCACTTAGAAAAAATTCGCACAAGTTGGCAGGACTTCCAGGAGAAGAGGCCGAATTTTCGCTTTTGGTGGCCGACCTGGGGAACCAGCCGAGGCGGACACTTTTCGGCTCAAGAGCCGTTGGCACTTAGAAAATATTTGCCAAACTTGGCTTGACTTCCAGGAGAAGAGGCCGAATTTTCGCTTTGGTGGCCGACCTGGGGAACCAGCCGAGGCGGACACTTTTCGGCTCAAGAGCCGTTGGCACTTAGAAAATATTTGCCAAACTTGGCTTGACTTCCAGGAGAAGAGGCCGAATTTTCACTTTTGGTGGCCAACCTGGGGAACCAGCCGAGGCGGACACTTTACGCTGGTTGAGTCGTTGGCACTTAGAAAATATTTGCCAAACTTGGCTTGACTTCCAGGAGAAGAGGCCGAATTTTCACTTTTGGTGGCCGACCTGGGGAACCAGCCGAGGCGGACACTTTAGGCTGGTTGAGTCGTTGGCACTTAGAAAATATTCGCCAAACTTGGCTTGACTTCCAGGAGAAGAGGCCGAATTTTCACTTTTGGTGGCCGACCTGGGGAACCAGCCGAGGCGGACACTTTAGGCTGGTTGAGTCGTTGGCACTTAGAAATATTTGCCAAACTTGGCCAGACTTCCAGGAGAAGAGGCCGAATTTTCACTTTTGGTGGCCGACCTGGGGAACCAGCCGAGGCGGACACTTAGGCTGGTTGAGTCGTTGGCACTTAGAAAAGATTTGCCAAACTTGGCCAGACTTCCAGGAGAAGAGGCCGAATTTTCACTTTTGGTGGCCGTTATGGGGAACCAGCCGAGGCGGACACTTTACGCTGGTTGAGTCGTTGGCACTTAGAAAATATTTGCCAAACTTGGCTTGACTTCCAGGAGAAGAGGCCGAATTTTCACTTTTGTGGGCCGTTATGGGAACCAGCCGAGGCGGACACTTTACGCTGGTCGAGTCGATGGCACTTAGAAAATATTCGCCAAACTTGGCTTGACTTCCAGGAGAAGAGGCCGAATTTTCACTTGTGGTACCCGACCTGGGGAACCAGCCGAGGCGGACACTTTAGGCTGGTTGAGTCGTTGGCACTTAGAAAATATTCGCCAAACTTGGCTTGACTTCCAGGAGAAGAGGCCGAATTTTCACTTTTGGTGGCCGACCTGGGGAACCAGCCGAGGCGGACACTTTAGGCTGGTTGAGTCGTTGGCACTTAGAAAATATTTGCCAAACTTGGCCAGACTTCCAGGAGAAGAGGCCGAATTTTCACTTTTGGTGGCCGACCTGGGGAACCAGCCGAGGCGGACACTTTAGGCTGGTTGAGTCGTTGGCACTTAGAAAATATTTGCCAAACTTGGCTTGACTTCCAGGAGAAGAGGCCGAATTTTCACTTTTCATGGCCGTTATGGGGAACCAGCCGAGGCGGACACTTTTCGGCTCAAGAGCCGTTGGCACTTAGAAAATATTTGCCAAACTTGGCTTGACTTCCAGGAGAAGAGGCCGAATTTTCACTTTTGGTGGCCGTTATGGGGAACCAGCCGAGGCGGACACTTTACGCTGGTTGAGTCGTTGGCACTTAGAAAATATTCGCCAAACTTGGCCAGACTTCCAGGAGAAGAGGCCGAATTTTCACTTTTGGTGGCCGACCTGGGGAACCAGCCGAGGCGGACACTTTACGGCTGTTGAGTCGTTGGCACTTAGAAAATATTTGCCAAACTTGGCTTGACTTCCAGGAGAAGAGGCCGAATTTTCACTTTTGGTGGCCGTTATGGGAACCAGCCGAGGCGGACACTTTACGCTGGTCGAGTCGTTGGCACTTAGAAAATATTTGCCAAACTTGGCCAGACTTCCAGGAGAAGAGGCCGAATTTTCACTTTTGGTGGCCGACCTGGGGAACCAGCCGAGGCGGACACTTTACGCTGGTTGAGTCGTTGGCACTTAGAAAATATTCGCCAAACTTGGCCAGACTTCCAGGAGAAGAGGCCGAATTTTCACTTGTTCTGGCCGTTGTGGGGAACCAGCCGAGGCGGACACTTTACGCTGGTTGAGTCGTTGGCACTTAGAAAATATTCGCCAAACTTGGCCAGACTTCCAGGAGAAGAGGCCGAATTTTCACTTGTTCTGGCCGTTATGGGGAACCAGACGAGGCGGACACATCACCCCGCAAGTGCCGTTGGCACTTTGAAAATATTCGCCAAACTTGGCCAGACTTCCAGGAGAAGAGGCCGAATTTTCACTTGTTCTGGCCGTTATGGGGAACCAGACGAGGCGGACACATCACCCCGCAAGTGCCGTTGGCACTTTGAAAATATTCGCCAAACTTGGCCAGACTTCCAGGAGAAGAGGCCGAATTTTCACATTGTTCTGGCCGTTATGGGGAACCAGACGAGGCGGACACATCACCCCGCAAGTGCCGTTGGCACTTTGAAAATATTCGCCAAACTTGGCCGGACTTCCAGGAGAAGAGGCCGAATTTTCACTTGTTCTGGCCGACCTGGGGAACCAGACGAGGCGGACACATCACCCCGCAAGTGCCGTTGGCACTTTGAAAATATTCGCCAAACTTGGCCGGACTTCCAGGAGAAGAGGCCGAATTTTCACTTGTTCTGGCCGACCTGGGGAACCAGACGAGGCGGACACATCACCCCGCAAGTGCCGTTGGCACTTTGAAAATATTCGCCAAACTTGGGCCGGACTTCCAGGAGAAGAGGCCGAATTTTCACTTTTTCTGGCCGACCTGGGGAACCAGACGAGGCGGACACATCACCCCGCAAGTGCCGTTGGCACTTTGAAAATATTCGAAACTTCCATCAAACACACATCGGCTTTTTCGCCGTCGCTGTCCGGCCTGGGCACCATCGTGGCTCGGACAGTTCGTGTGCCAGCTTCCGTTGGCACTTAGAACATTTTTCAAAATAAAAATAAACAGTCCTGCACATACGTGCCGACTATATTTTGCGAAAGGGGAGTAAACCGATGAGTACACTAACTAGGGGGACCAACAGACCGTAGTGGTCTCCCCTGGTACCTAAATGCATACCCCTGGTACCTCAGCGACTACCCCTGGTACCTAAATGCGTACCCCTGGTACCTCAGAGAGGCCGAATTTTCACATTCCGTGGCCGAACTAGGGAACCGGACGAGGCGGACACTTTTCCGGGAGAGACCCGATGGCACTTGGAAAATATTCGCTCAAGTTGGCAGGACTTCCAGAGCAAGAGGCCGAATTTTCACATTATGTGGCCGAACTAGGGAACCGGACGAGTCGGACACTTTTCCGGGAGAGACCCGATGGCACTTAGAAAATTTTCGCTCAAGTTGGCAGGACTTCCAGAGCAAGAGGCCGAATTTTCACATTATGTGGCCGAACTAGGGAACCGGACGAGTCGGACACTTTTCCGGGAGAGACCCGATGGCACTTAGAAAATATTCGCTCAAGTTGGCAGGACTTCCAGAGCGAGAGGCCGAATTTTCGCTCGTTCGGGCCGACTCGGGGAACCAGCCGAGTCGGACACTTTTCCGGGCAAGACCCGATGGCACTTAGAAAATATTCGCTCAAGTTGGCAGGACTTCCAGAGCGAGAGGCCGAATTTTCACATTCCGTGGCCGACTCGGGGAACCAGCCGAGTCGGACACTTTTCCGGGCAAGACCCGATGGCACTTAGAAAATATTCGCTCAAGTTGGCAGGACTTCCAGAGCAAGAGGCCGAATTTTCGCTCGTTCGGGCCGACTCGGGGAACCAGACGAGTCGGACACTTTTCCGGGCAAGACCCGATGGCACTTAGAAAATATTCGCTCAAGTTGGCAGGACTTCCAGAGCAAGAGGCCGAATTTTCACATTATGTGGCCGAACTAGGGAACCAGCCGAGTCGGACACTTTTCCGGGCAAGACCCGATGGCACTTAGAAAATATTCGCTCAAGTTGGCAGGACTTCCAGAGCAAGAGGCCGAATTTTCGCTCGTTCGGGCCGACTCGGGGAACCAGCCGAGTCGGACACTTTTCCGGGCAAGACCCGATGGCACTTAGAAAATATTCGCTCAAGTTGGCAGGACTTCCAGAGCAAGAGGCCGAATTTTCACATTCCGTGGCCGACTCGGGGAACCAGCCGAGTCGGACACTTTTCCGGGCAAGACCCGATGGCACTTAGAAAATATTCGCTCAAGTTGGCAGGACTTCCAGAGCAAGAGGCCGAATTTTCGCTCGTTCGGGCCGACTCGGGGAACCAGACGAGTCGGACACTTTTCCGGGCAAGACCCGATGGCACTTAGAAAATATTCGCTCAAGTTGGCAGGACTTCCAGAGCAAGAGGCCGAATTTCACATTATGTGGCCGAACTAGGGAACCAGCCGAGTCGGACACTTTTCCGGGCAAGACCCGATGGCACTTAGAAAATATTCGCTCAAGTTGGCAGGACTTCCAGAGCAAGAGGCCGAATTTTCGCTCGTTCGGGCCGACTCGGGGAACCAGCCGAGTCGGACACTTTTCCGGGCAAGACCCGATGGCACTTAGAAAATATTCGCTCAAGTTGGCAGGACTTCCAGAGCAAGAGGCCGAATTTTCACATTCCGTGGCCGACTCGGGGAACCAGCCGAGTCGGACACTTTCCGGGCAAGACCCGATGGCACTTAGAAAATATTCGCTCAAGTTGGCAGGACTTCCAGAGCAAGAGGCCGAATTTTCGCTCGTTCGGGGCCGACTCGGGGAACCAGCCGAGTCGGACACTTTTCCGGGCAAGACCCGATGGCACTTAGAAAATATTCGCTCAAGTTGGCAGGACTTCCAGAGCAAGAGGCCGAATTTTCGCTCGTTCGGGCCGACTCGGGGAACCAGCCGAGTCGGACACTTTTCCGGGCAAGACCCGATGGCACTTAGAAAATATTCGCTCAAGTTGGCAGGACTTCCAGAGCAAGAGGCCGAATTTTCACATTATGTGGCCGAACTAGGGAACCAGCCGAGTCGGACACTTTTCCGGGCAAGACCCGATGGCACTTAGAAAATATTCGCTCAAATTGGCAGGACTTCCAGAGCAAGAGGCCGAATTTTCACTCGTTCGGGCCGACTCGGGGAACCAGCCGAGTCGGACACGTTACGGCCGAACACCCGTTGGCACTTAGAAAATATTCGCCAAAGTCGGCCGGACTTCCAGGTTCCAGGCGAAGAGGCTGAATTTTCGCTCGTTCGGGCCGACTCGGGGAACCAGCCGAGTCGGACACATTACGGCCGAAAACCCGTTGGCACTTAGAAAATATTCGCCAAAGTCGGCCGGACTTCCAGGCGAAGAGCCTGAATTTTCACTTTTTCTGACCGACTCGGGGAACCAGCCGAGTCGGACACATTACGGTGTAACACCCGTTGGCACTTAGAAAATATTCGCCAAAGTTCGTTGGACCTCCAGGCGAAGAGGCCGAATTTTCGCTCGTTCGGGCCGACTCGGGGAACCAGCCGAGTCGGACACATTACGGCCGAACACCCGTTGGCACTTAGAAAATATTCGCCAAAGTTCGTCGGACTTCCAGGCGAAGAGGCCGAATTTTCGCTCGTTCGGGCCGACTCGGGGAACCAGCCGAGTCGGACACATTTCGGCGCAACACCCGTTGGCACTTAGAAAATATTCGCCCAAGTCGGCCGGACTTCCAGGCGAAGAGGCCGAATTTTCACTTTTTCTGGCCGACCGGAGGAACCAGCCGCGTCGGACACATTACGGTGTAACACCCGTTGGCACTTAGAAAATATTCGCCAAAGTTCGTCGGACCTCCAGAGCGAGAGGCCGAATTTTCACTTTTTCTGGCCGGCCGGAGAACCAGCCGAGGCGGACACATCACGCCGCTTTTGCCGTTGGCATATTCGAAACTTCCAGAATGGGCTTTTTCGCCGTCGCTGTCCGGCCTGGGCACCATCGTGGCTCGGACACGTCGTGTGCCAGCGTCCGCTGGCACTTAGAAAATTTTTCAAAATAAAAATAAACAGTCCTGCACATACGTGCCCACTATATTTTGCGAAAGGGGAGTAAACCGTCGATGAGTACGCTGACTAGTGGGACCAACCATCGCGCTCTGGCGCACCTGAAGACCAAAGTTGGTACTGCACCCTACCCCTGGTACCCAAACGGGGTAGAGGCCGATTTTTCGCATTTGGCGGCCGACCTAGGGAACCAGAAGAGGCGGACACTTTTCCGAGCAAGTGCCGATGGCACTTCCAGAGCGAGAGGCCGAATAATCGTAATTTGTGGCCGACTTGGGAACCAGCGAAGGCGGATAGGAAGTGGAGCGGGTCCCGCCGGCTGGTCCGCGGGCCAATTGCGGTCCCGCGAGTTAGCGATCGCGGTCCGGAATTCTAGCCGACTTGGGAACCAGCGAAGGCGGATAGGAAGTGGATTGGGTCCCGCCGGCTGGTCCGCGGGCCAATTGCGGTCCCGCGAGTTAGCGATTGCGGTCCGGAATTCTAGCCGACTTGGGAACCAGCGAAGGCGGATAGGAAGTCAAGTGGGTCCCGCCGGCTGGTCCGCGGGCCAATTGCGGTCCCGCGAGTTAGCGATCGCGGTCCGGAATTCTAGCCGACTTGGGAACCAGCGAAGGCGGATAGGAAGTCAAGCGGGTCCCGCCGGCTGGTCCGCGGGCCAATTGCGGTCCCGCGAGTTAGCGATCGCGGTCCGGAATTCTAGCCGGCCGGGGACCACCGCGAGGCGGATGGGTCTTCACCGAGGTCCCGCCGGCTGGTCCGCGGGCCATTTAGGGTCCCGCGAGTTACCGATCGCGGTCCGGAATTCTACCCGGCCAGGGACCACCGCGAGGCGGATGGGTGGTCACCGAGGTACCGCCGGCTGGTCCGCGGGCCATTTAGGGTCCCGCGAGTTAGCGATCGCGGTCCGGAATTCTAGCCGGCCAGGGACCACCGCGAGGCGGATGGGTGGTCACCGAGGTCCCGCCGGCTGGTCCGCGGGCCATTTAGGGTCCCGAGAGTTAGCGATCGCGGTCCGGAATTCTAGCCGGCCGGGGACCACCGCGAGGCGGATGGGTCTTCACCGAGGTCCCGCCGGCTGGTCCGCGGGCCATTTAGGGTCCCGCGAGTTAGCGATCGCGGTCCGGAATTCTACCCGGCCAGGGACCACCGCGAGGCGGATGGGTCTTCACCGAGGTCCCGCCGGCTGGTCCGCGGGCCATTTAGGGTCCCGCGAGTTACCGATCGCGGTCCGGAATTCTAGCCGGCCGGGGACCACCGCGAGGCGGATGGGTCTTCACCGAGGTCCCGCCGGCTGGTCCGCGGGCCATTTAGGGTCCCGCGAGTTACCGATCGCGGTCCGGAATTCTACCCGGCCGGGGACCACCGCGAGGCGGATGGGTCTTCACCGAGGTCCCGCCGGCTGGTCCGCGGGCCATTTAGGGTCCCGCGAGTTACCGATCGCGGTCCGGAATTCTAGCCGGCCGGGGACCACCGCGAGGCGGATGGGTCTTCACCGAGGTCCCGCCGGCTGGTCCGCGGGCCATTTAGGGTCCCGCGAGTTACCGATCGCGGTCCGGAATTCTAGCCGGCCGGGAACCACCGCGAGGCGGATGGGTGCTCACCGAGGTCCCGCCGGCTGGTCCGCGGGCCATTTAGGGTCCCGCGAGGTACCGATCGCGGTCCGGAATTCTACCCGGCCGGGGACCACCGCGAGGCGGATGGGTGGTCACCGAGGTCCCGCCGGCTGGTCCGCGGGCCATTTAGGGTCCCGCGAGTTAGCGATCGCGGTCCGGAATTCTAGCCGGCCGGGAACCACCGCGAGGCGGATGGGTGCTCACCGAGGTCCCGCCGGCTGGTCCGCGGGCCATTTAGGGTCCCGCGAGGTACCGATCGCGGTCCGGAATTCTAGCCGGCCGGGGACCACCGCGAGGCGGATGGGTCTTCAATGAGGTCCCGCCGGCTGGTCCGCGGGCCATTTAGGGTCCCGCGAGTTAGCGATCGCGGTCCGGAATTCTAGCCGGCCGGGAACCACCGCGAGGCGGATGGGTGCTCACCGAGGTCCCGCCGGCTGGTCCGCGGGACATTTAGGGTCCCGCGAGGTACCGATCGCGGTCCGGAATTCTAGCCGGCCGGGAACCACCGCGAGGCGGATGGGTGCTCACCGAGGTCCCGCCGGCTGGTCCGCGGGACATTTAGGGTCCCGCGAGGTACCGATCGCGGTCCGGAATTCTACCCGGCCGGGGACCACCGCGAGGCGGATGGGTGGTCACCGAGGTCCCGCCGGCTGGTCCGCGGGCCATTTAGGGTCCCGCGAGTTAGCGATCACGGTCCGGAATTCTAGCCGGCCGGGAACCACCGCGAGGCGGATGGGTGCTCACCGAGGTCCCGCCGGCTGGTCCGCGGGCCATTTAGGGTCCCGCGAGGTACCGATCGCGGTCCGGAATTCTACCCGGCCGGGGACCACCGCGAGGCGGATGGGTGGTCACCGAGGTCCCGCCGGCTGGTCCGCGGGCCATTTAGGGTCCCGCGAGTTAGCGATCGCGGTCCGGAATTCTAGCCGGCCCGGAGCCACCCAGAGGCCGTGCACACGCGCCGGGTGGCCGGAAATACCTCCAGCCGAGCGGACATGCACTTTGTAAGCACCTTGGACGAGATGGCTGAGCCTTACTCGACTTCCAGCACCCCGGCTAAGCGTTCTCCACGGCCCGCTGTGCTTCCAGAAGACCTCCAGCCGGTCCTCATGGTGCTTTACTCCTCACTCTCTAAGCCGGCCCAGGCTTCCACCACCCCGGCTAAGCGTTCTCCACGGCCCGCTGTGCTTCCAGAAGACCTCCAGACGGTCCTCATGGTGCTTTACTCCTCACTCTTTAAGCCGAACGAGGCTTCCAGCACCCCGGCTAAGCATTTTACGCGGCCCGCCGAGCCTCCACAGCACTTCCAGCCGGTTCCACGGCTGCTTTCCTCCTCACTGTTTAAGCCGAACGAGGCTTCCAGAGCCCCGGCTAAGCGTTTTGCGCGGCCCGCTGAGCTTCCAGAGCACCTCCAGCCGGTTCCCCGGCTGCTTTCCTCCTCACTTTCTAAGCCGCCCGAGGCTTCCAGAGCCCCGGCTAAGCGTTCTCCACGTCCCGTTGATCTCCCCGGAGGTCGTAACGGGGAATTACCTCCCTCCAGCGGACACGGCGGGTAAATACGCCACCTCTCGCACTTAGCGCACACACCCGTTGCTGCGCGTCCGGTGGCACTTTGAGCGGCCAAACGGCGGGAGTAACAGTCACTCTCTTAAGTTAGGCTCATTTGACATTTTCTTGAACGGTTCGTGGATAAATATGTGATATATACTACATATGATCGCATTTATAGTCAAATCATATTGAAATATTCTCCGGGTGCTTTCCACCTCACTTCCTAAGCCGAACGAGGCTTCCAGAGCCCCGGCTAAGCGTTTTACGCGGCCCGCTGAACTTCCACAGCACCTCCAGCCGGTTCCCCGAGTGCTTTCCTCCTCACTTTATAAGCCGAACGAGGCTTCCAGAGCCCCGGCTAAGCGTTTTACGCGGCCCGCTGAACTTCCAGAGCACCTCCAGCCGCTTCTCCGGGTGCTTTTCTCCTCACTTTCTAAGCCGCCCGAGGCTTCCAGAGCCCCGGCTAAGCGTTCTCCGCGTCCCGCTGATCTTCCCGGAGCTTGTAACGGGGAAATACCTCCCTCTAGCGGACACGGCGGGTAAATACGCCACCTCTCGCACTTAGCGCACACTCGCGTTGCTGCGCGTCCGGTGGCACTCTGAGCGGCCAAACGGCGGGAGTAACAGTCACTCTCTTAAGGTAGGCTCACTTGAGATTTTTTTAACCGCCCGCGGAGGCGACCGGGACCACCGGGACAGCCGGGAGGCCGTGCGCGCGGGCCAAGTGGCCGAAAATAGCTCCAGGCCGACCGGATCGGCTAGTTGTAAGCACCGCGGATGAGATCGCGGAGCATTATTCGACTTCCAGCGGCCGGTGCGCTTACGCACGCCGCCCGGAACCTCCGGGAGGCCGTGCGCATGCGCAAGTGGCCGAAAATAGCTCCAGCCCAGCGGATCTGCACTTTACAAGCTCCGCGGATGAGATCGCGGAGCTTTATCCGACTTCCAGCGGCCGGTGCGCTCGCGCACTCCACCCGGCACCTCCGGGAGGCCGTGCGCATGCGCAAGTGGCCGAAAATAGCTCCAGCCCAGCGGATCTGCACTTTACAAGCTCCGCGGATGAGATCGCGGAGCTTTATCCGACTTCCAGCGGCCGGTGCGCTCGCGCACTCCACCCGGCACCTCCGGGAGGCCGTGCGCGCGCGCCAAGTGGCCCAAAATAGCTCCAGCCCAGCGGATCTGCACTTTACAAGCACCGCGGATGAGATCGCGGAGCTTTGTTCGACTTCCAGCGGCCGGCGCGCCCGACGAGCGGACCAGGTGACGGTCCAGCTCCACCCGGTACCTCGCACGGCCCGCTTCTCCCCCCCCCGCGCGGACTTCCGAGCGCTCGGGGAGACGTTCGGAAGCCGCCGGTGACGTTGGAGCGGGGAAATACCTCCCTCCAGCGGACACGGCGAGTAAATACACCTTCGGCCAAACGGCGGGAGTAACTATGACTCTCTTAAGGTAGCGGCACTCGACATCTTTTTAGCGGTTCGTGGACGACCCGGCCGGTTCTCGGGGGTGCTTTTTCTCCTAACTCTCGACGCCCGAGGAGGCTTCCAGAGCCCCGGCTAAGCGTTTTACGCGGCCCGCTGAACTTCCAAAGCACCTCCAGCCGGTTCCCCGGCTGCTTTCCTCCTCACTTTCTAAGCCGCCCGAGGCTTCCAGAGCCCCGGCTAAGCGTTTTACGCGGCCCGCTGAGCTTCCACAGCACCTCCAGCCGGTTCTCATGAGGCTTTCCTCCTAACTCTTGACGCCCGAGGAGGCTTCCAGAGCCTCGGATAAGCGTTTTACGCGGCCCGCTGAGCTTCCACAGCACCTCCAGCCGGTTCTCATGATGCATTCCTCCTCACTCTTTAAGCCGAACGAGGCTTCCAGAGCCTCGGCTAAGCGTTTTACGCGGCCCGCTGGACTTCCACAGCACCCCCAGCCGGTTCTTATGATGCTTTCCTCCTAACTCTTGACGCCCGAGGAGGCTTCCAGCACCCCGGCTAAGCGTTTTACGCGGCCCGCCGAGCTTCCACAGCACCTCCAGCCGGTTCTCATGAGGCTTTCCTCCTAACTCTTGACGCCCGAGGAGGCTTCCAGAGCCTCGGCTAAGCGTTTTACGCAGCCCACTGAGCTTCCACAGCACCTCCAGCCGGTTCCCCCAGTACTTTCCTCCTCACTCTTTAAGCCGAACGAGGCTTCCAGAGCCCCGGCTAAGCGTTTTACGCGGCCCGCTGGACTTCCAGAGCACCCCCAGCCGGCCCTCACAATGCTTTCCTCCTAACTCTTGACGCCCGAGGAGGCTTCCAGAGCCCCGGCTAAACGTTTTACGCGGTCCGCTGAACTTCCAGAGCACCTCCAGCCGGTTCCCCGGCTGCTTTCCTCCTCGCTTTATAAGCCGAACGAGGCTTCCAGAGCCCCGGCTAAGCGTTTTACGCGGCCCGCTGAGCTTCCGGAGCACTTCCAGCCGGTTCCCCGGGTGCTTTCCTCCTCACTGTTTAAGCCGAACGAGGCTTCCAGAGCCCCGGCTAAGCGTTTTACGCGGGCCGCTGAGCTTCCAGAGCACCTCCAGCCGGTTCCCCGAGTGCTTTCCACCTCACTTTCTAAGCCGAACGAGGCTCCCAGCACCCCGGCTAAGCGTTCTCCGCGTCCCGCTGATCTTCCCGGAGCTTGTAACGGGGAAATACCTCCCTCTAGCGGACACGGCGGGTAAATACGCCACCTCTCGCACTTAGCGCACACACCCGTTGCTGCGCGTCCGGTGGCACTTTGAGCGGCCAAACGGCGGGAGTAACTGTCACTCTCTTAAGGTAGGCCCACTTGAGATTTTTTTAACCGTCCGCGGAGGCGACCGGGACCACCGGGACAGCCGGGAGGCCGTGCGCGCGGGCCAAGTGGCCGAAAATAGCTCCAGGCCGACCGGATCGGCTAGTTGTAAGCACCGCGGATGAGATCGCGGAGCATTATTCGACTTCCAGCGGCCGGTGCGCTCGCGCACTCCACCCGGCACGCCGCCCGGAACCTCCGGGAGGCCGTGCGCGCGCGCCAAGTGGCCCAAAATAGCTCCAGCCCAGCGGATCGGCTGTTTACAAGCACCGCGGATGAGATCGCGGAGCATTATTCGACTTCCAGCGGCCCGTGCGCTTACGCACGCCGCCCGGAACCTCCGGGAGGCCGTGCGCATGCGCAAGTGGCCGAAAATAGCTCCTAGCCGACCGGATCTGCACTTTACAAGCACCGCGGATGAGATCGCGGAGCTTTATCCGACTTCCAGCGGCCGGTGCGCTCGCGCACTCCACCCGGCACCTCCGGGAGGCCGTGCGCATGCGCCAAGTGGCCGAAAATAGCTCCAGGCCGACCGGATCTGCACTTTACAAGCTCCGCGGATGAGATCGCGGAACTTCATCCGACTTCCAGCGGCCGGTGCGCTCGCGCACTCCACCCGGCACCTCCGGGAGGCCGTGCGCGCGCGCCAAGTGGCCCAAAATAGCTCCAGCCCAGCGGATCTGCACTCCGCGGATGAGATCGCGGAGCTTTTTTCGACTTCCAGCGGCCGGCGCGCACGACGAGCGGACCCGGTGACGGTCCAGCTCCACCCGGTACCTCGCACGGCCCGCTTCTCCCCCCCGCGCGGACTTCCGAGCGCTCGGGGAGACGTTCGGAAGCCGCCGGTGCCGTTGGAGCGGGGAAATACCTCCCTCCAGCGGACACGGCGAGTAAATACACCTTCGGCCAAACGGCGGGAGTAACTATGACTCTCTTAAGGTAGAGGCACTCGACATCTTTTTCACGGTTCGTGGAGGACCCGGCCGGTTCTCGGGGGTGCTTTTTCTCCTAACTCTTGACCCCCGAGGAGGCTTCCAGAGCCCCGGCTAAGCGTTTTACGCGGCCCGCTGAGCTTCCACCGCACCTCCAGCCGGTTCCACGGGTGCTTTCCTGCTCACTGTTTAAGCCGAACGAGGCTTCCAGAGCCCCGGCTAAGCGTTTTACGCGGCCCGCCGAGCCTCCACAGCACTTCCAGGCGGTTCTCCGGGTGCTTCACTCCTCACTCTTTAAGCCGAACGAGGCTTCCAGAGACCCGGCTAAGCGTTTTACGCGGCCCGCCGAGCTTCCACAGCACCTCCAGCCGGTTCTCATGGGGCTTTCCTCCTAACTCTTGAAGCCCGAGGAGGCTTCCAGAGCCTCGGCTAAGCGTTTTACGCGGCCCGCCGAGCTTCCACAGCACCTCCAGCCGGTTCTCATGATGCATTCCTCCTCACTCTTGACGCCCGAGGAGGCTTCCAGAGCCCCGGCTAAGCGTTTTACGCGGCCCGCTGGACTTCCAGAGCACCTCCAGCCGGTTCCCCGGGTGCTCCCATCCTCACTGTTTAAGCCGAACGAGGCTTCCAGAGCCCCGGCTAAGCGTTTTACGCGGCCCGCTGGACTTCCAGAGCACCTCCAGCCGGTTCTCCGGGTGCTCCCATCCTCACTGTTTAAGCCGAACGAGGCTTCCAGAGCCCCGGCTAAGCGTTTTACGCGGCCCGCTGGACTTCCAGAGCACCTCCAGCCGGTTCTCCGGGTGCTCCCATCCTCACTGTTTAAGCCGAACGAGGCTTCCAGAGCCCCGGCTAAGCGTTTTACGCGGCCCGCTGAACTTCCCCAGCACCCCCAGCCGGTTCCCCGAGTGCTTTCCTCCTCACTCTTGACGCCCGAGGAGACTTCCAGCACCCCGGCTAAGCGTTTTACGCGGCCCGCTGAGCTTCCGGAGCACCTCCAGCCGGTTCTCATGGGGCTTTCCTCCTAACTCTTGACCCCCGAGGAGGCTTCCAGAGCCCCGGCTAAGCGTTTTACGCGGCCCGCCGAGCTTCCAAAGCACCTCCAGCCGGTTCTCATGATGCATTCCTCCTCACTCTTTAAGCCGAACGAGGCTTCCAGAGCCCCGGCTAAGCGTTTTACGCGGCCCGCTGAACTTCCCCAGCACCCCCAGCCGGTTCCCCGAGTGCTTTCCTCCTCACTTTATAAGCCGAACGAGGCTTCCAGCGCCCCGGCTAAGCGTTCTCCGCGTCCCGGTGATCTTCCCGGAGGTCGTAACGGGGAAATACCTCCCTCCAGCGGACACGGAGAGAAATTACACCGCCTCTCGCACAGAGGCGGGTAAACGGCGGGAGTAACTATGACTCTCTTAAGGTAGCCTGACTTGACATCTCTTTAACGGTTCGTGGATAAATACATGATATATACTACATATGATCGCATTTAAAGCCAAATAATACAAAATGAGCATTCGGTTATAAACACTGTATTCATCATGTTTATAGGCGATGTTAATATTTATATGTTTAATGTTTATAGGTGATGTTAATATTTATATATTTAATGTTTATAGGGGATGTTAATATTTATATATTTATTTTGTACATCATGTTATAGTTATACGACACTCGCTATTGGATCATGATGTGATCGTATCGGCGGGAGTCGGCCCGGGCTCCGGGTGAAGAGGCCGAATTCTCGCCACTCGCGGCCGACCGGGGAACCAGCAGAGGCGGACGCATCGCGGCGCGAGAGCCCTTGGCACTTAGAAAAAATTTGGCAAAAGTTGCTCCGTGCTCCAGGTGAAGAGGCCGAATTCTCGCCACTCGCGGCCGACCGGGGAACCAGCAGAGGCGGACGCATCGCGGCGCGAGAGCCCTTGGCACTTAGAAAAAAATTGGCAAAAGTCGCTCCGGGTGAAGAGGCCGAATTCTCGCCACTCGCGGCCGACCGGGGAACCAGCAGAGGCGGACGCATCGCGGCGCAAGAGCCCTTGGCACTTAGAAAAAAATTGGCAAAAGTCGCTCCGCGCTCCAGGTGAAGAGGCCGAATTCTCGCCACTCGTGGCCGACCAGGGAACCAGCAGAGGCGGACGCATCGCGGCGCGAGAGCCCTTGGCACTTAGAAAAATTTTCGCAAAAGTCGCTCCGCGCTCCAGGTGAAGAGGCCGAATTCTCGCCACTCGCGGCCGACCGGGGAACCAGCGAAGGCGGGTAAGCTTTCAAGAGAGCCCCGCCGGCTGGTCCGCGGGCCGAACGTGGTCCCGTAACGTACCCACAGCGGACGCCGTCCCACGCCCGGTAAGAACCACCGAGAGGCGGATACGCTCTCCGACGAGCCCCGCCGGCCGGTCCGCGGCGGGAAATGCGCCCTCTGGCGGACACGCCGTTGTAAATGAATGGGCTTTGGCACTTAGTGCATTTTCGCAAAAGTCGCTCCGCGCTCCGGGCGAAGAGGCCGAATTCTCGCTACTCGTGGCCGACCAGGGAACCAGCGAAGGCGGGTAAACTCTCAAGAGAGCCCCGCCGGCTGGTCCGCGGGCCAATAATGGTCCCGTCACCTACCGACAGCGGACGCCGACCCACGCCCGGCAAGGACCACCGAGAGGCGGATAACGGCGCACACCGCGAACGGCGGGTGGCGGTCGCTGGGTGGCGGTCGGGGGGTGGCGGTCGGGGGGTGGCGGTCGGGGATGGTGCTTGGGGATGGTGCTTGGGGACCGGTGGCGCCGGAGGCGCACACCGCGAACGGCTGGTGGCGGTCGGCTGGTGGCGGTCGGCTGGTGGCGGTCGGCTGGTGGCGGTCGCCTTGTGGCGGTCGGGGGGTGGCGGTCGGGGGGTGGCGGTCGGGGATGGTGCTTGGGGATGGTGCTTGGGACCGGTGGCGCCGGAGGCGCACACCGCGAACGGCTGGTGGCGGTCGGCTGGTGGCGGTCGGCTGGTGGCAGTCGGCTGGTGGCGGTCGGGGGGTGGCGGTCGGGGGGTGGCGCTTGGGGATGGTGGCGGTCGCCTTGTGGCGGTCGGGGGGTGGCGGTCGGGGGGTGGCGCTTGGGGATGGTGGCGGTCGCCTTGTGGCGGTCGCCTTGTGGCGGTCGGGGGGTGGCGGTCGGGGGGTGGCGCTTGGGGATGGTGGCGGTCGCCTTGTGGCGGTCGCCTTGTGGCGGTCGCCTTGTGGCGGTCGCCTTGTGGCGGTCGGGGGGTGGCGGTCGGGGGGTGGCGCTTGGGGATGGTGGCGGTCGCCTTGTGGCGGTCGCCTTGTGGCGGTCGCCTTGTGGCGGTCGGGGGGTGGCGGTCGGGGGGTGGCGCTTGGGGATGGTGGCGGTCGCCTTGTGGCGGTCGCCTTGTGGCGGTCGGGGGGTGGCGGTCGGGGGGTGGCGCTTGGGGATGGTGGCGGTCGCCTTGTGGCGGTCGGGGGGTGGCGGTCGGGGGGTGGCGCTTGGGGATGGTGGCGGTCGC
>NW_028284142.1:0-7500 GCF_059516105.1 Syngnathus floridae | reverse complement strand
GGCATCGCTAGATTAGCCGTGGCCACGATCCTTCCACACCGCGAGCCTTTCGCCCTCGGCCGGTGTCGGTCAACGTGTGGGGTGGGGGGGAAGGACGGCTGCCGGGAGCAGACAGCCGTCCCCGGGTGGGGTGTACAGTCCCTTCACCGCGGCCGCCGGGAGCAGACGGCCGTCGAGCGATTCTGCCATTGTCCCTAGGACTTTGTACATTTCAAAGACCCTGCGCGCGGGCCGCTGATCCCGCTCGGTCGCTCCGGCCTGTGTTTAAGGAGGCGGCCGGTCCTCCCATTCTGCCAGTGTTCCTTGGACTTTGAAAAGTCTTTCCGCTCCGGGCTAGGGCGGGTGAGGTCGTCTCGAACCACGTGCCTGAAGGCCGCCTCGCGCCGGATGCAGGCCCCGCTCTGTCGTGCGGTGTGACCGTCCAACGCGGGCATCGCTAGATTAGCCGTGGCCACGATCCTTCCACACCGCGAGCCTTTCGCCCTCGGCTGATGTTCAACCAACGTGTGGGGAGGGGGTTATGGACGGCTGCCGGGAGCAGACAGCCGTCCCCGGGAGGGGAGACTTCACGGCGGCCGCCGGGAGCAGACGGCCGTCGAGAGATTCTGCCAGTGTTCCTTGGACTTTGACTATTTCAAAGTCTTTCCGCTCCGGGCTAGGGCGGGTGAGGTCGTCTCGAACCACGTGCCTGAAGGCCGCCTCGCGCCGGATGCAGGCCCCGCTCTGTCGCGTGCGGTGTGACCGTCCAACGCGGGCATCGCTAGATTAGCCGTGGCCACGATCCTTCCACACCGCGAGCCTTTCGCCCTCGGCCGGTGTTCGCTCAACGCGCGGGCCGCTGATCCCGCTCCATCTCTCCGGCCTGTGTTTAAGGAGGCGGCCGGTCCTCCCATTCTGCCAGTGTTCCTTGGACTTTGAAAATTTCAAAGTCTTTCCGCTCCGGGCTAGGGCGGGTGAGGTCGTCTCGAGCCACGTGCCTGAAGGCCGCCTCGCGCCGGATGCAGGCCCCGCTCTGTCGTGCGGTGTGACCGTCCAACGCGGGCATCGCTAGATTAGCCGTGGCCACGATCCTTCCACACCGCGAGCCTTTCGCCCTCGGCTGGTGTTCGTCCAACGTGTGGGGAGGGGGTTAAGGACGGCTGCCGGGAGCAGACAGCCGTCCCCGGGAGGGGAGACTTCACGGCGGCCGCCGGGAGCAGACGGCCGTCGAGAGATTCTGCCAGCGTTCCTTGTACTTTGAATATTTCACAGCCGTGCTCGCACTTAGGAAATTTTCGAGCGCTGTGGCACTTAGACATTTTTCGTCAAGCGTGGCACTTAGAAATTTTTCGTCAAGAGAGGCACTTAGACATTTTTCGTCAAGAGTGACACTTAGAAAATTTTTCACTCTCTTTGTGCCTTCCAGGGTGCTGTGCAACCCTGCGTGTTGTGTTCCCACCGAGCAAGGGGCGCTGCTGGCGGCCATGACCAAGCGCTCGGCACCGGGCCCTTTCATTTTGTGGGGTAAATTATGCGCCCCCCATGCTCGTTCTGACTATATTTTGCGAAAGGGGGGTAAATCGTTGATGAGTACGCTGACTAGGGGGACCAACCATCGTACTCTGGCGCACCTGAAGACCAAAGTTGGTACTGCACCCTACCCCTGGTACCCCAACCCCTGGTACCTAAAGAGGGAGAGGCCGAATTTTCGCTTTCGGCGGCCGACCGCGGGAACCAGCCGAGGCGGACACTTTTCGGCTCAAGAGCCGTTGGCACTTAGAAAAAATTCGCACAAGTTGGCAGGACTTCCGGGGCCAGAGGCCGAATTTTCGCTTTTGGTGGCCGTTATGGGGAACCAGCCGAGGCGGACACTTTACGGCTGTTGAGTCGTTGGCACTTAGAAAAAATTCGCACAAGTTGGCAGGACTTCCAGAGCAAGAGGCCGAATTTTCGCTTTTGGTGGCCGTTATGGGGAACCAGCCGAGGCGGACACTTTACGGCTGTTGAGTCGTTGGCACTTAGAAAAAATTCGCACAAGTTGGCAGGACTTCCAGGAGAAGAGGCCGAATTTTCGCTTTTGGTGGCCGACCTGGGGAACCAGCCGAGGCGGACACTTTTCGGCTCAAGAGCCGTTGGCACTTAGAAAATATTTGCCAAACTTGGCTTGACTTCCAGGAGAAGAGGCCGAATTTTCGCTTTTGGTGGCCGACCTGGGGAACCAGCCGAGGCGGACACTTTTCGGCTCAAGAGCCGTTGGCACTTAGAAAATATTTGCCAAACTTGGCTTGACTTCCAGGAGAAGAGGCCGAATTTTCACTTTTGGTGGCCAACCTGGGGAACCAGCCGAGGCGGACACTTTACGCTGGTTGAGTCGTTGGCACTTAGAAAATATTTGCCAAACTTGGCTTGACTTCCAGGAGAAGAGGCCGAATTTTCACTTTTGGTGGCCGACCTGGGGAACCAGCCGAGGCGGACACTTTAGGCTGGTTGAGTCGTTGGCACTTAGAAAATATTCGCCAAACTTGGCTTGACTTCCAGGAGAAGAGGCCGAATTTTCACTTTTGGTGGCCGACCTGGGGAACCAGCCGAGGCGGACACTTTAGGCTGGTTGAGTCGTTGGCACTTAGAAAATATTTGCCAAACTTGGCCAGACTTCCAGGAGAAGAGGCCGAATTTTCACTTTTGGTGGCCGACCTGGGGAACCAGCCGAGGCGGACACTTTAGGCTGGTTGAGTCGTTGGCACTTAGAAAAGATTTGCCAAACTTGGCCAGACTTCCAGGAGAAGAGGCCGAATTTTCACTTTTGGTGGCCGTTATGGGGAACCAGCCGAGGCGGACACTTTACGCTGGTTGAGTCGTTGGCACTTAGAAAATATTTGCCAAACTTGGCTTGACTTCCAGGAGAAGAGGCCGAATTTTCACTTTTGTGGGCCGTTATGGGGAACCAGCCGAGGCGGACACTTTACGCTGGTCGAGTCGATGGCACTTAGAAAATATTCGCCAAACTTGGCTTGACTTCCAGGAGAAGAGGCCGAATTTTCACTTGTGGTACCCGACCTGGGGAACCAGCCGAGGCGGACACTTTAGGCTGGTTGAGTCGTTGGCACTTAGAAAATATTCGCCAAACTTGGCTTGACTTCCAGGAGAAGAGGCCGAATTTTCACTTTTGGTGGCCGACCTGGGGAACCAGCCGAGGCGGACACTTTAGGCTGGTTGAGTCGTTGGCACTTAGAAAATATTTGCCAAACTTGGCCAGACTTCCAGGAGAAGAGGCCGAATTTTCACTTTTGGTGGCCGACCTGGGGAACCAGCCGAGGCGGACACTTTAGGCTGGTTGAGTCGTTGGCACTTAGAAAATATTTGCCAAACTTGGCTTGACTTCCAGGAGAAGAGGCCGAATTTTCACTTTTCATGGCCGTTATGGGGAACCAGCCGAGGCGGACACTTTTCGGCTCAAGAGCCGTTGGCACTTAGAAAATATTTGCCAAACTTGGCTTGACTTCCAGGAGAAGAGGCCGAATTTTCACTTTTGGTGGCCGTTATGGGGAACCAGCCGAGGCGGACACTTTACGCTGGTTGAGTCGTTGGCACTTAGAAAATATTCGCCAAACTTGGCCAGACTTCCAGGAGAAGAGGCCGAATTTTCACTTTTGGTGGCCGACCTGGGGAACCAGCCGAGGCGGACACTTTACGGCTGTTGAGTCGTTGGCACTTAGAAAATATTTGCCAAACTTGGCTTGACTTCCAGGAGAAGAGGCCGAATTTTCACTTTTGGTGGCCGTTATGGGGAACCAGCCGAGGCGGACACTTTACGCTGGTCGAGTCGTTGGCACTTAGAAAATATTTGCCAAACTTGGCCAGACTTCCAGGAGAAGAGGCCGAATTTTCACTTTTGGTGGCCGACCTGGGGAACCAGCCGAGGCGGACACTTTACGCTGGTTGAGTCGTTGGCACTTAGAAAATATTCGCCAAACTTGGCCAGACTTCCAGGAGAAGAGGCCGAATTTTCACTTGTTCTGGCCGTTGTGGGGAACCAGCCGAGGCGGACACTTTACGCTGGTTGAGTCGTTGGCACTTAGAAAATATTCGCCAAACTTGGCCAGACTTCCAGGAGAAGAGGCCGAATTTTCACTTGTTCTGGCCGTTATGGGGAACCAGACGAGGCGGACACATCACCCCGCAAGTGCCGTTGGCACTTTGAAAATATTCGCCAAACTTGGCCAGACTTCCAGGAGAAGAGGCCGAATTTTCAACTTGTTCTGGCCGTTATGGGGAACCAGACGAGGCGGACACATCACCCCGCAAGTGCCGTTGGCACTTTGAAAATATTCGCCAAACTTGGCCAGACTTCCAGGAGAAGAGGCCGAATTTTCACTTGTTCTGGCCGTTATGGGGAACCAGACGAGGCGGACACATCACCCCGCAAGTGCCGTTGGCACTTTGAAAATATTCGCCAACTTGGCCGGACTTCCAGGAGAAGAGGCCGAATTTTCACTTGTTCTGGCCGACCTGGGGAACCAGACGAGGCGGACACATCACCCCGCAAGTGCCGTTGGCACTTTGATAATATTCGCCAAACTTGGCCGGACTTCCAGGAGAAGAGGCCGAATTTTCACTTGTTCTGGCCGACCTGGGGAACCAGACGAGGCGGACACATCACCCCGCAAGTGCCGTTGGCACTTTGAAAATATTCGCCAAACTTGGCCGGACTTCCAGGAGAAGAGGCCGAATTTTCACTTTTTCTGGCCGACCTGGGGAACCAGACGAGGCGGGACACATCACCCCGCAAGTGCCGTTGGCACTTTGAAAATATTCGAAACTTCCATCAAACACACATCGGCTTTTTCGCCGTCGCTGTCCGGCCTGGGCACCATCGTGGCTCGGACAGTTCGTGTGCCAGCTTCCGTTGGCACTTAGAACATTTTTCAAAATAAAAATAAACAGTCCTGCACATACGTGCCGACTATATTTTGCGAAAGGGGAGTAAACCGATGAGTACACTAACTAGGGGGACCAACAGACCGTAGTGGTCTCCCCTGGTACCTAAATGCATACCCCTGGTACCTCAGCGACTACCCCTGGTACCCTAAATGCGTACCCCTGGTACCTCAGAGAGGCCGAATTTTCACATTCCGTGGCCGAACTAGGGAACCGGACGAGGCGGACACTTTTCCGGGAGAGACCCGATGGCACTTAGAAAATATTCGCTCAAGTTGGCAGGACTTCCAGAGCAAGAGGCCGAATTTTCGCTCGTTCGGGCCGACTCGGGGAACCAGCCGAGTCGGACACTTCCTCCGGGCAAGACCCGATGGCACTTAGAAAATATTCGCTCAAGTTGGCAGGACTTCCAGAGCAGAGGCCGAATTTTCACATTATGTGGCCGAACTAGGGAACCAGCCGAGTCGGACACTTTTCCGGGCAAGACCCGATGGGCACTTAGAAAATATTCGCTCAAGTTGGCAGGACTTCCAGAGCAAGAGGCCGAATTTTCGCTCGTTCGGGCCGACTCGGGGAACCAGACGGTCGGACACTTTTCCGGGCAAGACCCGATGGCACTTAGAAAATATTCGCTCAAGTTGGCAGGACTTCCAGAGCAAGAGGCCGAATTTTCACATTATGTGGCCGAACTAGGGAACCAGCCGAGTCGGACACTTTTCCGGGCAAGACCCGATGGCACTTAGAAAATATTCGCTCAAGTTGGCAGGACTTCCAGAGCAAAGAGGCCGAATTTTCGCTCGTTCGGGCCGACTCGGGGAACCAGCCGAGTCGGACACTTTTCCGGGCAAGACCCGATGGCACTTAGAAAATATTCGCTCAAGTTGGCAGGACTTCCAGAGCAAGAGGCCGAATTTTCACATTCCGTGGCCGACTCGGGGAACCAGCCGAGTCGGACACTTTTCCGGGCAAGACCCGATGGCACTTAGAAAATATTCGCTCAAGTTGGCAGGACTTCCAGAGCAAGAGGCCGAATTTTCGCTCGTTCGGGCCGACTCGGGGAACCAGCCGAGTCGGACACTTTTCCGGGCAAGACCCGATGGCACTTAGAAAATATTCGCTCAAGTTGGCAGGACTTCCAGAGCAAGAGGCCGAATTTTCGCTCGTTCGGGCCGACTCGGGGAACCCAGCCGAGTCGGACACTTTTCCGGGCAAGACCCGATGGCACTTAGAAAATATTCGCTCAAGTTGGCAGACTTCCAGACGAATTTTCGCTCGTTCGGGCCGACTCGGGGAACCAGACGAGTCGGACACTTTTCCGGCAAGACCCGATGGCACTTAGAAAATATTCGCTCAAGTTGGCAGGACTTCCAGAGCAAGAGGCCGAATTTTCACATTATGTGGCCGAACTAGGGAACCAGCCGAGTCGGACACTTTTCCGGGCAAGACCCGATGGCACTTAGAAAATATTCGCTCAAGTTGGCAGGACTTCCAGAGCAAGAGGCCGAATTTTCGCTCGTTCGGGCCGACTCGGGGAACCAGCCGAGTCGGACACTTTTCCGGGCAAGACCCGATGGCACTTAGAAAATATTCGCTCAAGTTGGCAGGACTTCCAGAGCAAGAGGCCGAATTTTCACATTCCGTGGCCGACTCGGGGAACCAGCCGAGTCGGACACTTTTCCGGGCAAGACCCGATGGCACTTAGAAAATATTCGCTCAAGTTGGCAGGACTTCCAGAGCAAGAGGCCGAATTTTCGCTCGTTCGGGCCGACTCGGGGAACCAGCCGAGTCGGACACTTTTCCGGGCAAGACCCGATGGCACTTAGAAAATATTCGCTCAAGTTGGCAGGACTTCCAGAGCAGAGGCCGAATTTTCGCTCGTTCGGCCGACTCGGGGAACCAGCCGAGTCGGACACTTTTCCGGGCAAGACCCGATGGCACTTAGAAAATATTCGCTCAAGTTGGCAGGACTTCCAGAGCAAGAGGCCGAATTTTCACATTATGTGGCCGAACTAGGGAACCAGCCGAGTCGGACACTTTTCCGGGCAAGACCCGATGGCACTTAGAAAATATTCGCTCAAATTGGCAGGACTTCCAGAGCAAGAGGCCGAATTTTCACTCGTTCGGGCCGACTCGGGGAACCAGCCGAGTCGGACACGTTACGGCCGAACACCCGTTGGCACTTAGAAAATATTCGCCAAAGTCGGCCGGACTTCCAGGCGAAGAGGCTGAATTTTCGCTCGTTCGGGCCGACTCGGGGAACCAGCCGAGTCGGACACATTACGGCCGAAAACCGTTGGCACTTAGAAAATATTCGCCAAAGTCGGCCGGACTTCCAGGCGAAGAGCCTGAATTTTCACTTTTTCTGACCGACTCGGGAACCAGCCGAGTCGGACACATTACGGTGTAACACCCGTTGGCACTTAGAAAATATTCGCCAAAGTTCGTTGGACCTCCAGGCGAAGAGGCCGAATTTTCGCTCGTTCGGGCCGACTCGGGGAACCAGCCGAGTCGGACACATTACGGCCGAACACCCGTTGGCACTTAGAAAATATTCGCCAAAGTTCGTCGGACTTCCAGGCGAAG